>NC_133658.1:182724073-183025587 GCF_037893015.1 Macrotis lagotis | reverse complement strand
AACAACACAAATGTCTAGGCAATAAATATCCAAAGAATAAATACAAAACAACTACAAGCTTCTTAAATATACAATAGCTAGTGAATGGAGTAGTGCATTAGCAATTGGAGAGTACTGGGAGAGGCATTCTTTTTTCAGATGTGATCCTGAGATTCTTGTTTGATCACTACTACTATTACTACCACTACTACTAGTATTATTACTACCACTAGTACTACTATTACTATTACTACTTGTCTTTCAAAGAACAAAGAAGACTATACCAACCAACCATATGATTGAATGAGTGAATGTATAATTATGTTTATTATAGTGAGAGCATCTTCTTCACTTGGCTATACCAGAATCAAATATCCCAGGGTCTGATGTTTAAGAAATAGAACTATTGAAGATGATCTGGCTACTGAGGGAGTCTCTTGGCCTTAAGTGGTTTTGATTCCCTCTGCCTCAATGAGGCAACCACAACACATCAACAGTGCTGGGCAAGTACAAATCTGTTCTGTGTGGTAATATATGACAACCTGGTACAGTCACTCAATAGTCAGTATGGTCTTTCTTCACAGACCAACCATCTCTGAGTTGTAATGGTCGGATCTATGGCAATATTCGATCTTCAAACCTTATTTTGATAAGCTGGTCCATCTTAATCTGACACTTGATGGGCTAAGCATAGTGGTGTAGGTTTCTAAAATTTTTCAACATTTGTGATTCATGGCCAGCTTTTAAAGTGAGCTACCAACAAATTCAGTCATCTTTGTTCTCTGTGTATTTTAAGGATTTCTAATTGTTAACTTTAGTTCAAATGGATTCTGATGTTACTTCATTAAGGTACAATGTATGTAACACATTGAAAGAATGAAACCAGAGCAAAAAGGAAAGTCTTGGCTTTCCAAAAATAATCTTGGTGAGGGTATGTGTCAACCTGGTAGATAGAGATGATGGCATTCAGAAAGGGCTTTCCTAAAGAGGTTGCTGACTAACTTGGGGTGTGTGTGTGTGTGTGTGTGTGTGTGTGTGTGTGTGTGTGTGTGTGTGTGTGTTTGTGTGCTTTGTGTGTTTGAGTTTTGAGACTTGTCTGCATTATAAATGGTCTAGTTTTTGCTGTTTTTTTGCTGTGAAATGATTAAATTTTAGAATTTATCTGGAGAGTCTAAACTAATAGATTTATTTATAATTAGATGGCTTGAAGAGAGCAAAGCAGAAATGTAGTATTAGAAAAGAATAAAGCTTTTTTCATCCTCTAAATCATTAAATAAAGGGAGGATTGGAAGTGTTAATTGACTATAATTTACTTTTATGAATTTCTGCTCCAAAATATTCTCTCAGTCTACAAAGTCAGTTATATCAGATCCAATAAGCACATAGAATATTTTATCTGATTTTTTTCACATTTCTGATTTCCTAAGACTAGTCTAATCTAGAATAGTTTGTTCTTGTATAGTCTGCATGAAAACTTAAGAATTATTTCTTTTCTATTTTGCTATAGAAGTGAAAATAATTTCCAAAGCTCTATAGTAGGCACTTATGTGAATATGTGGTTCCTAACTCTTGAAGTGATGAGTATGATAATAATATCTTCATAGCAGGCTTTTAGTGAGGAGCAAATGAAAGTTATGCGTGTGTGTGTGTGTGTGTGTGTGTGTGTGTTGTCAATAGGCAATCACAACTTCAAGAAACTTGTAAAAACTAAGTTACCAAAGAAATGAATATGTGTGGGGATCACTGCTTCCTGTAGAGAAGTTAGTGGATAGATTATAGAGGAACCTAAGTTAATAATGTCATACTTCTGCCACAATATTTCAGGTCTCCTTTTTATACTTGGGGTCCAAAGCTCTTGTATTCATAATGTAACTTTCTGCAGATGGCAAAAGGAACATTCTATTTTTGAACTCCACCAAGGCCTTTCTTTTTTCAGCTCTGGGTTGGCTTTTGGGAGTCTATCCCTTTTATTTTTTCCATCCTCCATTTCCCAGGAATTGTGCCTTCTGTGTTCATCATCAACCCTCCCTGAGGTTGGGGGGATTTGGAGTGGGAGTTCCACTTTTTTCTATTGATCTTTCCTTCTCTAATTTTCCTCCCAGGCAACTGGATGGGGTTATGCAAATTATCCTGGGTCACTTCTAAACTTCCCAAAGGGAGTGAACCCAGAACCTTGTGTTCCCAGAGTGGGTGCTTCTGATTCAGAGGAAGAGGTGCAGCATCTTACTGTGTTTGTTTCCTCTGTTTTCTGGAATGAGCTGTGGGAAATCACGATCTTAGCCCTACTCTTCAAAATATTTTTTAGAACTTTGAAGTTTATTTTAACATAAATAATCCTTTCTCTTCTGTCTCGGTAGCAGCTTTAGGAAATGATGTATTGTTATCTATTTCAAATTTCAAAGTTAGTTTTATAAATAATGCTTATTTTGTGGTGAAATTTTGCTGATTTGTTTCAAGTATGTGAAGGGATGACATTGATTTTCAGAATTTTATTTGAGTTTCTTAGGATTCTCTAGAATTTTCTGCACATCACCATCATACCTTAGACCTTCCCTGAAGGCATTGTCACCTGAGAGCATCTTTTTTCATGGCAGCTGCTTCTCCAATTGGTCAGTTTCTTTTGGACCCTGGACTATGCCCCTAGACGAACCCTTCTCTCCTGCCCCTTTCTTTTCAACTCCCTTTTATGCTATCTTCCTCCTTTAGAATTCAAGAACCTTGAGGGTAGGGATTGTCTTTCTGTTCATATTTGTATCCCTAGGGTTTTAGCATGGATGATGCTACATACTTATGTAGCAAAGGCTATATACTTATTATTAACTATCTTATTTATTCCAAATAATTATCAACATTACAAATTTATATGCCTATAGGAAAGTTTTTATAACATGTATTTGGAAAAATAAAATATAAAAAATTCCCCCAAAAGCAAAAAAACCCTCAAATTTATCTATCTCTGGAAAGTACCTTTGAGATTCTCAAAACTATGAGAATGTTAGACTTACTAAAGAGAGAAATCTTAGTTATTTGTATGATGACCTCCTTCTAAAATGATTCATATAATATGAAAATAAAGTAGTTAAGTGACACAGTAAATAGAAATCCAGTAGTCATGAAGACTTGAGTTCAAATCTAGCATCATGTTTGAGGCTATTAACTATACGACCCTGGGCAAGCCACTTAACCCTGTTTGCCTCAGTTTTCTTATCTGTAAAATAAGCTGGAGGACAAGGCAAACCACTGCAGAATCTATGCCAAGAGACCCCCAAATGGGATAATAAAGATTTGGACACTACTGAAACTACTTTAGCAGCAACAACAATAAAATAAATACAGAAAACATAAAAATAGGAGAAAAAAGAGTTTGTTAATAAAATAAATGTTGATTGTAAATGTAACTACTTTTGCAGAATGAGATCACATTGCATTCATCTTTTATTGAACTTTTTTTTCCTGTTGCCATACTGAATCAAACATTTTTAGCCATTGACTTAGAATGTAGTTTTTAGGAGGGAGGTCATCATACAAATTACTAAGAATCTGATTTTTAGCATATTCAATCTGTAGCATATAGATTGTGCTTGGAAAAAAACAAGTAAAGAAGAGGTCACTAACTCCTGGGGAACCACATTCAATTGCTAGATAACTCAAATATTAAGGAAATTTTTCTTTATATCAAGCCTAAAGCAGACTCTTTGGATCTTCCACCCACTCCTTATTCTGACCCTTGGAAGCCAAACAAAACAATTTTAATCCCTCTTCCATGTAGCAATCTTTCAAATAAGCACAAACAGGTTTTACTGTGGAGGTAATAAATGGGTTTGACTATCATTGTTTATATATAATCATATGTGTGTGTGTGTGTATGTGTGTGTGTGTGTGTGTGTGTGTGTGTGTATGAAACCATAAAAGCAAAGAAAGGAGGATGGGGGAAAGAAGAATGATGATATTGGTTGCCTATTGTGAGTTATATCACTATATAATTTCTTCTACCCTTCATTTTTTAAATTTAGCTGCAAAATGACATTTTTTTTTGAAAATGGAAAGGAAAATTGCTAATGATGGGGGTAGTCTCTCTCATGGTAACTCTCTTCTTTTGTTTTTTGTTTTTATTTTTAGATTTTTCAAGGCAATGGGGCTAAGTGGCTTGCCCAAGGCCGCAGGGATAGGTAATTATTAAGTGTCTGAGGCTGGATTTGAACCCAGGTACTCCTGACTCCAAGGCCTGTGCTCTATTCACTGCGCCACCTAGCTGCCCGTAACTCTCTTATTTTGAATGATTCAAAAACTGGGAGTAAATAAAGCTAGAGTATACTTCTGATTCTAAGAACTACTTCTATAATCAAAGTCCAAGGGAAAGTTAGATGAGGGAAATTTGGAGATATTCTGATTTTTTTATATATAACCAAACTTTTAAGATAATTGTATGTGAGATACATGCAATAATCACACACATGTGTCAGTATAAGATTTATTTAATGAATATAGCAGTTCAAGAATGGCAAAATGATTAATAATTCAAATAGTTCACTATTAAAAATCTGATGGATATAAGGTGACCATTGAGAGAGAAGAGAAGGAATGATAGACAAATAGTTTGTCTAAAAGAGTGGTTTAGAAAGTTTCTTAGGGGAAAAAATGTGCTTTGCAGAAGGTTTATGAGAATTTGAAGTTGATGAGACTGGCAGTCTTGAACTAGGGGAAATGGGCTTCCAGTGAGAAGAAATTGTTATTCATTGGAACTGACAAACAGAATGATACTCCGGAATCCCCTTCTCAGAAAGGCAATCAACTGGCAATCAACATCCCTATCAGTTTGGGGTGATTTACATTCTACCTGAAGCCAAAGTTGTGAATGAAGTACCCACTAAGTGCCCTTCAGATCTGATGTTGTTCTAGGACACTTCCATCTTGAGAACTGCCAGGTATATTATCCAAATTCTTCCCATTGTAACAATAAATATCAGTCCATTTAAGATTCTTACAGTCATTTGTGTAAAGAGAATAATAATAATAATTATTATTTTTAATATAGCATCTGATTTTACAGAATTCTTTAAGGCTTATACTTTACTATAATAATTTTATTTGACTTTTACCACGGCCTTTTTAAAAATAATTTAACTGAGATTCAAAGTTTATGTTGATTGTCTATTGTCTCACAGCTAGTAAATGTCTAAGAGTTCAATCCAGACTTTCTTGTTATCACAGGTCCATCTTTCTGTCCATTGTACTTGTACTACCTTTAAATATATAATATATAAATTGAAGATACAGAATTAGATTCTTCCTCTGCAACTCCATGAGGCTATTTTAACTTGTTCCCTCATAGTGCTCTGCCTCTCAAACACATAGGTAGGAAAAATCTATAGTGGCTAGTTCTGTGGTAAGGAAATCCAATTTTACTCTCCCTATCAAATCAAAATTTAAAGAATGTTTTCATATCTTTTGGACTCTAAAACAGAGATTGAAAGATTTGAAATAGTATTCAGCATGTGTAATTAAATTCCAAGAGCAAGTCAAGAAAAATAAAAGCAACGACTCCTCGATACTTGTTAGCTTCATAACTCATCAAACCTGTTACTTCCATTTTGACAAGAAAAATGTTTTGACACTTCGTGCTTGCTCTAGACCCATCAGATTTGCTAGAAAGTTTATGAGTCAAGATGCCTCTGAAAGGGAAAATGCTTAGGTTTGTCTTGTATTATTTTCTATCACTGGAACAGAGACTGACCATCAATCCCAAGGTAGTACAGTGAGGAACCCCAAACTAAGCCCACTTGCTCATTGTTTGAGCCTTGATTGGTTTTGGACAGAAATCCTGAGGGCTGTCCCTTCCAGAGTGATTTTTTTTTGACTTTGAAAAAGAGGATATTCTTTGCTTCATTTCTTACTCATCTTCCTTAATCACTGGAGTCTTACTCTCCCAGTTTATTCATTGACTCATTCATTTATTTATGACATAGGGAAAGTGATCATCTTGGCTTCTTGTATTGAATGGTCTTTGCCTCAGTCAAACTGTGACCTGGGAAAAACCTTATTTAGATTTAAAAGTCCAAGGTCTCCCGCTGCATCCTAGGTCATCTCCACTTGCCCTCATCCATATCTGGCTACTCTGGAGGGGAATGTGAGGATGGTGACCTAGCAAAGTACCCCTTCACTTAAATCAGATTCAATTGTTTGTCATGACATCACCTCCCTGATGTCATCATCCTCTTCCAGAGCAAAAGACAAGCAACAACTCATTATGGTAGGAACTCTTCTCAGGATAGGTAAAGTGAAGCTAAATTTTATTTTGTTTTTATGCAATTATTTGCTTTTTCATCCATGTCTATTAGTTTTAAAGGTTCTGTATTACAAAACAACTTCATTATTTAAAATTAAACCAGTAAACTGTAAAATTTCTGTTGAGCTTTCACAAATTACTTCCAATTACATTATTTCTTAAGGAAAAAAATCTTTACCTACTCATCAGTTTCATCATTCATCAAAAGTTAATGTTGAGTATCAAAGAACCACAGTATAAGGGGCAGCTAGGTGGTACAATGGATAAAGCACTGGCCCTGGAGTTAGGAGGACCTGAGTTCATATTTGACCTCAGACACTTGATAATTATCTAGCTGTGTGACCTTGGGCAAACCACTTAACCCCATTGCCTTGCAAAAATTAAAAAAAAATCCACTGTATAGATTTAGAAGTTATAACACTATCTTAGGAATTAATTTATATTGGGGTTGTTAGGGTCTGTTGACTAGTGGATAGATTTCATGAGGTCTTTGAACCTGAATAGGAAAAAAAAAAGATTACATCTTTATTTCAGTATAACTGATTTCTTTTGAAGTCACGTTTATTTTATTTTATACATTTAAAAATTTTATTCTGAGAAGAGCTTGATAGTTTTCTCCAGACTGTCAAAGGAGTGTTTGACACAAAAAAAGGTTAACAATCTCTTAAATTAGACTCAAGTCTCTAGCATTAATTACAACACGGTATATGGAATAAGATGTTGCAGGAATACTAAGGAAGATGAAATTGGGAAGAGCAGTTGAACTTGACAATTATTCATTGACTCATTGATCAATTGACAAAATATGTACAGAAGTACTGTTTATTGTTGTTCATCCTTCATTTTGGAAGAGGACCAATGACATCAAGATGGCAATCTCTTAGCTTGCAAATGAATTAAATTTAAGTGAGGCAGAGTCATGTAAAATTATCAGCCTCACTCTCTCCTTCTCCAGAGTATTCAGGGTCCTATGATAAGATTTAAGCTGAAGGGACAGCTAGGTGGCACAGAGGATAGAGCATCAGCACTATAGGCAGGAGGACCCAAATTCAAATCTGGCCTCAGACACTTAATACTGACTTAGCTGTGTGACCTTGGGCAAGTCACTTAATCTCCTTGCCTTGCAAAAGCCAAAAAATAAAAAAAAAAGAATTTAAGCCAGGATCATTGACAATAAATCTGAAGAAACCCTTATCAAAGGCACTGTACTTTTAAGGGTACTCAAAAAATTATTCTTAAATTATTTAAAAGAGAGAAAGATTCCCAGAAGAATAGAGAAAAATAATCATGTGTGGAATTATAAAAATAATGGGGACTTGTAATATTTTGTAAAGATATATAAATATATATATATATATAATATACTTACTTTCTTACAGATTTACAATTTTCATGAAATAGCCTATGTACAGAATATGAATTTTTTCATTGAGAACATATTACAAGAACATGTTGGAGCTGATTTTGGAGCTGATTTTAGAAGAAAAATACTAGCTGCTTTCACAGTCATATAACAAAAGAGCCTTGGTAAATAAGAGGTCTCTATTTGACTTAGTAAAAGAAAATGGTACCTTGAAGATTTTCTTCAGTCAAAGTACATCTTACCCATACATTAAAACTATCCAAGTCTATGTCAGATGCAGCTACTAAAATAATTTGTGTTCAGTGATTTGCTAAGTACTGACACTAATCAAGATTCCCGTTGTGTTCACAAAATGTTTTGTCTGTTTTTTTTTAAAAGTATGATGGAACATTTATTGCTTCACGAATAGGACTCTCAGCTTTGCACTTTTTCTCTGACTGTCTCTCATGCATGGAAAGTTTTCTCTCTTCCACTCTGACTATTGACCTTCCTAGTTTTCTTTGTATCCCAACTAAAATACTACCTTTACCTAATTCTTGTACTTTTTCTCTTTTAATTATTTCCTATTTATAATTTGCTTTGTGTATATTTGTTTATATATACAAAACAAGCTATAAATAGGAGATGTTATTGGGGGTTTTATTGACTTTATATGGATTATACCTGATGGATCCTGGTGGATATTCCCTTCATTTCTAAATCTATGTGTTTCTGACTCTTCACTAAGAAAGATTTTATTTATTTTGTTTTATAATTTTCCCCCCCCATTCTTGCTTCCCTCCCCCCACACAGAAGGCATTCTGTTAGCCTTTACATTGGTTCCATGTTATACATTGATCTCAGTTGAATGTGATGACAGAGAAATCATATCCTTAAGGAAGAAAAATAAAGTATGAGATAGTAAAATTACATAATAAGATAACAGTTTTTTTCCTAATTTGAAGGTAATAGTCTTTGGTCTTTGTTGAAAGTCCATAATACTTTCTCTGGATACAGATGATATTCTCCAATGCAGATAGCCCAAAATTGTCCCTGGTTGTTGCACTGATGGAATGAGCAAGTCCATTAAGATTGATCATCACCCTCAGAAGAGATGAGAATTTTCAATAGAAGACTCAGATCAATAAGATTACAAATTCTCTAAATATAGATGAGGAAACTGAGACAGTTTAAGTGACATATACATGGTCACAGTATTAATAATTGACAGAGATGCCACTCAAACTCAGTTGCTCTGACTCTAAAATCTACATTTTTAACTTCAGGACTTCTTAAACATTTAGTGTCATTAGAACGCTTTGGCAATCTAGTGAATACTAATAGACTACTCACAATAATGTTTTTAAGTGCACAAAATAAAATATTTAACATTATAAAACAAATTGTTCTTTTCAAATAAAAATGTAATCCTACCCCCAAGTTCATGAACCTTGAAATACATATCCGTGGAAATCCAAAATGCAAATTCCTAGCTTAACACAACAAAATTTTCACACTATAAAAGATGGGAAAATAAAATGAATTTCCAAGTCCATGAGAGAGTTAGTCCTTTTAAATTTGAAGACTAGAGAAAGTTCATGGACATAATTAAGACTCATCAATAGACTATATTTTCTTTCACTCTGACTCTGTTGTAGGGTATCTGAGTGGCGCAGTAGACAGATCCCTGGTACTGGAGCCAAGAGACCCCAAGCCCCCCTACCACCCCTTAGGCCCAGCATCCACCTGGCCCTATGGTCCCAGACAGGCCTTCCAAAAATATAGTACCTGGTAGTAGAGAACTATGAAAGGAGGGAGTTGCAATCAGCAATGGCAATGGTGGAAAAATATGGAAGTAACTTTTGTGATGGACTTACCATTAAGAATGTGATCCACCTGCGACAGAGTTGTTGGTTTGGGAACAAAGACTGAAGCACATTTTTATTATTATTATTATTATTATTATTATTTGGAGGGGGGTGCAGGGCAAATGAAGCTGGGTGGCCTGCCTGGAGCCTCATAGCAGGGAGATTGTTGGGTGTCTGAGGCTGGATTTGGACCCGGGTGCTCCTGACTCAAGGGCCAATGCTCTGTCCGCCACCCAGCCACCCCTACTATTATTATGATTTTATTTTATTTTGGGTCTTTTTTTTTCTTTTTTTGGTTTTTTCAGGACAGTGGGGTTGGGGTGGCTTGCATGTCACATGTCTGGGTGATTGTTGGGTGTATGGGGCCGGATATGGGCTCAGGTGCTCCTGGCTCCAGGGCTGGGGTTCTGTCAATTGCACCACCTGGTCATACCTACAATTATTACTATTATTTTTTTATTTTAATTTTTTTCTCTCCCCTTTACTTTATCACTCAAGTGAGTCTATATCTTGTGGTGGGAGGGGGTATTCTGTTTACTCTTAAACAAGAATATTTTATTAACATACAAAAAGAGAATAAATAAATATTAAAATCAAGACTCATCAATAGAAATAATAAATTGATGTGAATTTGTTAGATTTTTTGCTTACTTGTTACTTTTCCATCTAAAATATATTAGCAGCTTTATGAGTATTATTTTATATATTTTGACTGACATCTACCACTTTTGCATCATATACATTTTTAATCAAGTATAATTTTTATATATAATTTTAAAAAATCTTATGTATAACCCATCTGTCCCAAAAGTCTGGTCTCTCATGGATTGGGTCTGATCTTGGGAATTACTTAAGAAGGTTCCACTTGTATTCTTTTTTGTTTGTTTATTTGTTTGTTTTTTGTCTTTTGCAAGGTGACAGGGTTAAGTGACTTACCCAAGGTCACACAATTAAGTAAAAATTATGTGTCTGAAGTCGAAGTTAAACTCAAGTCCTCCTGACTCCAGGGCTGGTGTTCTATCCACTGTGCCACCTAGCTGACCTTCCATCTATATTCTTTTGTTAAAATAATCTCATATGTAGCTTATGCTTAGGTTTCTACATGCATGGAAAAAAGAGACCCAATCCCGTAGAGGTATTCCATATAACAACTGATAATTCAAAATGAGATAGTATTTATTTTACCCAACAAAAAGTACTGAAAATGCAAAGCACTCATAGAAGTCCATAAACAAATATTGAAATCACACAAATACTCCAACATAGTCTGACTTGGAAGGAGTCAAATGTAATCATTTAATTCTGGTGACTGCCTAACTCACACTGGTTCCTCTTCCCAAGACTTTAATCCTCAAAGAGGGTGAGTGAATGAATGAATAAAAATTTTTATAAATTTATATTATAAATTTATATTATATATATTATCTATTATAACAAATCTATAGATTATATTATATTATTTATATTTGTTTTATAAATAAAAATGTATGTGGCAGACACCATGCTGGAGTTTCCAATATAAAAGTGAAGACTACACCTGCCCTCAGGAACTGACATTCTTATAGAGAAGAGGTTACAAATATTTGGGGTTGGTGACTAGGGAAGCTATACTTTGATTTAGAAAGAAACATAATAAAGTATAGTGAAAAATGCTTTCCAGAAGTAATGTAGGTATTGATTTGATTATGGTTCTAGAATTGGAAAGAAATGGGGATGGAAAACAAGACAGATAGCAAAAAGATAGGGTGAATGTGCCTTCCGCTTCTACTAAAACTTTTCTCTTTAATCTGACTGATTCTATCCTTTGGGTTGGGAATGTTTACTTTCAAAAATCTCTCCTCTTAGATCACTTGAGCATACCTTGCAGGTATGCTATCAGTGACTAAGGTGCCACTGACTTTTGGATTTGGAGAGCCCCCTTTCAGGTGCAGAGTTTCTGATTGGTGCTCAGAAAGGGAATATTCATTAGTAGCTTAGTAGTCAGTGGAGGAAAGGAGAGCAGGTGTGGAGCGGTACTTGTAGCACCCTACAATGTAAAGCATCATTAGGTGCTTCTGGGCAAAAGAGTTTTTTAAATTCTTCCAGCATCTCAACTTGTCTACTTCCTTTTCCCCCTCCACCAAAGGAAAGGCATGGAAGGATAAGTAGTAAGACAAAGGCCTGAAAGAAAAGCTATTTTTTACTACAAGACAGACAGTGAAGTGGTTCCTCTGATCGGAATACATCCTCCTACAGGTAGCCCATCATTTTGTAGGTAGCATGAGTCTGTAAAAATCAAATCAACATCCATCCTCTCATAAAGATGGAAATGGACATACCTATGCTTTACATGGGATACTATTTTCCTGACCCCCAGACAAAGGAAGATCCAGAATGTATAATTTCAACAAAGTGACTGGAAATACTCCTATTTAATCCTTCTCCCCTTATATTTGTACACTAAAAACATGAATAGACCTTTTTTAATTTGGATAAATGAAGACTTGAACAGTGATGGCTATTTTCAAAGTGGCACAGATCAATACTTTGTCCCCTCCTCTCCCCCCCCCCCGACCAATGACAACAGTATTGTTTTCAAATATTGCAAGTTATTTGAAGTAGGATAGTTGAATGATCAAAAAGGTCATTTGTAACTGGTGAAATCTTTTTTAGAAAGATTTTATTTATTTTGAGTTTTACAATTTTTCCCCTAATCTTGCTTCCTTCCCCCTAACCCCCCCCCCCCCCAGAAGACAGTCGGTTAGTCTTTACATTGTTTCCATGGTATATATTGATCTGAGTTGAATGTGATGAGAGAGAAATCATATCCTTAAGGGAAAAAATAAAGTATAAGAGATAGCAAAATTAGATAATAAGAGAAGTTTTTTTAATTAAAGGTAAGTGTCTTTGGTCTTTATTCAAACTCCACAATTCTTTCTTTGGATACAGATGGTATTCCTCATCCCAGACAGCCCAAAATTGTCCTTGATTGTTGCATTGATGAGATGAGCAAGTCCATCAAGGTTGATCATCACCCCCATGTTGCTGTTAGGGTATACAATGTTTTTCTGGTTCTGCTCATTTCACTCAGCATCAGTTCAAGCAAATCCCTCCAGGCTTCCCTGAATTCCCATTCCTCCTGGTTTCTAATAGAACAGTATTGTTCCATGACATACATATATCACAGTTTGTTAAGCCATTTCCCCAATTGAAGGACATTGACTTAATTTCCAATTCTTTGGCTGCTATGAATATTTTGTACAAGTGATGTTTTTACACTTTTTCATAATCTCTTCAGAGTATAGACACAGTAGTGGTATTGCTGGATTAAGGGGTATGCACATTTTTGTTGCTGGTGAAATCTTTTAATCCTCAGTTCTATTCATTATGAACTCAACATTAGAAAGCCCTTATCCATTCTTTTAGGTTTATAATCTCCTTGAGGATAGGGACTATTTTTTGACTCTTTTTATTCCCAACACAGTGACTGACACATTAGATATTTAATAAATATTTATTGACTATTAAGTCTTATTAAGAGATAAGTAAATTTGTGGGGAGAGGTGTAGATGTACTTCTTAATAAATGATTGTGGATTGAGTTGTGTAGTAATGGATGAAATCAGGACCATCTCCCCTCAGATGCTGAACCTGCATCCTGGTCAAAGCAGCCTAAGAGATCAGGTAATACTCATTGGGAACCTCTGATTGTGCCATCATGTAGTTTCATATAATGAAAAATTGGGATCAGAATGACTTTATAAGGGTTCTACAGAAATTTTTATTGCTGCTACTTCTCTAATTTATTTTCTATGTCTTAGAGTGCCTAGGTTAGGTGGTAAAATGGAAATAACTCCTGAATTGATCCCTGTGCTTTGAGGATAAAGCCAATAGGTCAGTACTATCTGACAGGCATTGCCCCTATAAGAGAAAGTGAATGGAATAAAGTAAAATTGCTTATCTTTTGTTTCAACTATAGGAAAGTGATTGCTACTGGTCATATCTTTCACACTTATTTTTCCTCCAAATATGTATTTCCTACTCCTTTCACACTTCCTTTAACTTATCCGACCCCCTTTCCCCACCAGGGAAAGAAAGACAAGCAGAAGGAATGAGTGATGACATTGGCTCAACAGCCCCAGTCTTGTCCCAGATGGCAAAATAGTGCTCTGACCCATTTTTAGCCTAAGGGAAAGGAATAAAAGACCTGAATCCAGTTTAGGTCTGTCTTTTGGGAAATTAATAAAAAATATTAAAAATCAAAACCATACAATTCTATCACAATCTGCTCAGGTCTTTGGCTAGGAAATCCTAAAGTTTGGGAGAATAGTCTAATAATTTCTCTGACCTAATTTTGATCTGTGCATACTAAGTTATTCATTGGTGCCTTCCATGGAACTCCCATCTGCATATAATTAATACAAAGATATATACACAAAAGAAATTATAAAGTGTGTTTTTAGATGGAACAAAATTAGGAAATAGTATTTCTTAATAGAGGGAAGCATCTGGGAAACAAACACCTTCTATTAACAGAGAAGGAATTGGAGGAATGCAATTATTTACAAATCTCAAAAGAGATGGTCACAGACAGAAGTCTCTAGACTCAGAATGTTCATCTCAAACTGCTTGCAGAGACTTTTTAATCTCTGTTATTGTGTGACCACTTCAATGCCACTGCTCATTGTCCCATTCTCTACTGTTTTCCTCTTCTGGTACAGACTCAGTTCTTTTTTAAGATTTTTGCAGAGGCAGATTAATCTCCCCCTCCCCCAGAACAGATGATTGAGCTACTCCTTCTCAGGCTAAAATAGATTGCTGGGACCAGTACTACAGTGTACAGAATTCAGCTGGGTTTTAGACTTTTCCTTTTTGCCTGTTTTGTTTGAACAACTGGTTCCAGGTTTAATGATACCAGGGAAATGCAGTTAGGAAGAAAACTGGACAAGTGAGATTTGATTAATTTTATACTTATTAGAGGAAATTGCTATGTAACTGTATTTAGAATTATTGGTTTAGATTGTTTTAAATTGTATGCATGCACATATGCATCTTGTATGTTACATTAAAGCTTTTGTGAAATGAAAGCAGTTTCTCATAAAAATCTTTAAAAGTGTCAGAAAGTGCATCTTTGTTAAAGGCATTGTATAGCTTTGTTTTGCAATATTATATTTATACAAACAGTGAGCTTTGGCTGGAACCAGTGGCATAGAAGCCTTATTGTCAAGGGTTATTTTTTTGATCGGAAAAGTGACAGTTTTATTATATAGAGGTAAGCATGGAGATAATATTTTCTCTATCTCTTTCTGGCTATGAGCAGGAAGAAAGAACAAGCAGGACTCTTGGAACAGAGAGTGGCCATATTTAGGAAAGGTAGTTCTTTCTAAGAGTTTAGGTCACTGAGATTAGTAGTATGCAATCAGAGGAAGGGTGGAACAATTAAGAGCAGAATAATATTTAGGACTTTTGATAAAAAGCCATTCAGCAGTTTACTGGAGGAGATCAAGATAACTCTATAGGTGAGATAAGTAGAAAGTAAAGCCAGCCAAGGTTAAAATTAACTTTACTACTATGAATATCAGAGCCCAGGATTTTACTTGTAACAAGATATTTGCATTTCTTTAACTATTAATCTGTATTGTATATATATTTGTATACATGGAACAATTATAGCAATTAAATATAGTATTACTATAAGAAGTTATATTTTTTAAAGAAAGGACAATACTCAACTAGACCCCACATTGAAAGCTGAGATTTAGGTAGTCATGTCTATAGGAAATTTGGCAGGTCAGTATATAATCATTCCAAAGAACTCTTAGGGAGAATCAACTGACATCTACAGGGCTGGTCTTGTACAATCAAGTCATTGTGATATTGAGAACCATTACATGACCCTGGAGTGGAAAAGAAAATGGCCCCTATCAATTTCAATTTGCTACTTTAAAGCACTGATTGTTAATTTTTACTTTCTCTTTTTTACTCTACTTATTTTTTGACCAATAAGATTTTCTTTATCAATGCTATATGATGAGACAATGAATTATCAACAGTAAAAGTTATTTCTCTTAATACTTTGAATTGCTTGAACCTATGTGTCTGTATTTGCCATAGTTTTGGAGGAACATAAAAAAGTAGAAACTAATAAATTTGTGAGTTATGAAAAAGTCCTTTGAATTTCATTGTATTAGAAATCCATTACTGATTTTGGGAAGAGCAGTGTCTCCTATTTATCATTTTTCCCTTTAACATGTTATTGATAAATATTTTATATACTTCCATGTATTAAAAAGTTTTATTTAGCCAACAAATTTAACAGAGGAAGATTGAAAATATGCATTAATTTATTATATATATATATATATATATATATACATATATTCAAGATGTTCTTTTGCTCAAATAACAATTTCCTCTGAAATATCTAGAAGACAGCAAAGCCTCAGTTGCAGTCTTTACTAGAATGTCACCCATACATGTTAGCCTAGGAGCTCTTAGAATATTACTGAAAAACTTGTTCTTTGTCAACAGTTTTGTTGCCATTTATAATTTATTGGTTTGTTGCTTTTTGAACAAAAGAATTAGATGGGAAGTATTAAAGACTCAATGGGACAATTGTTCCAGTTTTCTACCCCACATTATGGCAGAGGGGGGAGAGAGAGAGAGAGAGAGAGAGAGAGAGAGAGAGAGAGAGAGAGAGAGAGAGAGAGAGAGAGAGAAAGATAAAAGCTTATTCAAAGGGATTTTTTTCCTTCCACTTAAAAATACTTATTTCTTTCTATGTACAGAATTGAATGAATCTTGTTTCTTTAGCAAGTGCTTTGACACAGTTCAATTCAGAAAACAGATTTGCCTCTGTCAAGTTTATCAAAGAAAAATGATATGTTAATACAATTAGCTGGAGAGAGTGGATAACATTTCTTCTAGAAGTTATGATTTGAACTTATGCCTGCTCTTTTGTATATTTTTAATTATAGTAATGCTTTACCTTTATAGAGGTTACTTATCTGCTAATCTTAACTATCTAGAAGTTAGCTGAGATGGAGGAAATAAAGGGGGGAAATCAGAGTTTTTTTAGCTTTAATAGATAGATATGACCTTCATAAAGTTCATGTACTAAAACTAAGAATTTATTTTGAAAAATTCCTCAGGTTCTCACTCAGAGTTTTTATTGGTACTTTGTGCACAGTTGTATGTTACAAACTTCATTATCTAGCTTCAACTGAATATTTAGAAGCAACAAAGCTTAAGGGTGGATTGCTGGAAGCAGATAAGCTTCAACAGCAAGAAATTATTACCATTTTCTTCCAGCTAACAGGAGAAAGAGAAATAATATGAAAACAGAAGTAGGAATTAAAAAACATAGTAATCTAATGCCTTGTATTGTGGAGGTTCAAATATGTGTACTATTAATAATTTTCTTAGAGCATCAATATTCTATAGCACAATTCAACAATCGATGTTTATATTGGTAATAGTCATCAAGAAAGGATTGAGATTAATTTTAAGTATGTTTGTTTTAAGAGGCAGTTTTCTTTTAAGGAACTTAGGGAATTCAGGTTTACTTACTTGGAAAATTATCTTATGTAAAATGAGCTCATCTTTAATATATTAAATAAATTAAGTTTCTTCTGGTATTAATGGTCAGGTTTAAAGTTTCCAGAACTGAATTTTATCCTTCAGTAGGTTCTACAGTATAAATACAAACTAACTTTTTTGTTAAATGTGGTAGCAAAGTAATGCCATCATAAAAAAGCACAAGAGACCAAGATGACTATAATATACTGAGACAAACTAATTCCTTTTCATCAAGTTATGAGTTATGTGATTGACTGAGCTGTGGATCCTCGGAATGCAACTCTTAGCCTTGCTCAGTTTGGGCATGCATCTCTTGCTTCACCTGTTTTTTTCATAGGCATGGTTGAAATGTTGGAGCCACATGGGTAGTTCTAGAAGACAGACAATAGAAATGCAATGGACCTTCCAAATCCATGGCTAACATTTAGGACAATGCTATAGTTGTGAGATGGGGGGACATGGACTGATATTGGTTCTAGCATCACCATATCTCAGCTTATCTTGCTTCTAGAAAATTTTTTCCAACACTAACATGAAATGACCATATGATGGTGTAGCGATCATTTTGGGAATTGTCAAGATCATAAATAAAAATTCTAAACACCTTTAAAGCAGGAGCTATATTACATGTTGACGAATTTCCAAAGGCACAGAGCATGGTGCTGAGTCAATATAATGTAATAAAAGCATAAAATGCTCCTCTTGGTAGAAATCAAGTTTATGTTTAAAATTCTAAAGATTCCTAGAAATCAGATGCACTGCAATATTAATAATGAAAGTAGAGATAGCAAGGGACCCTCACGATTTAGTGATCAATTAATAATTGTTCTAAACATCTTGAACATACCTAGGCAAAGTCTCAATGACATTGTTTAAATTCACTACTAGAGTCCCATGAAGTTATTTTATTTATAATAACAAAGAAAGCAGATACATTTCGAGATTTAACCAAAGTCAAACTATTTCTTAAATTAGGGGCTATGTTTTGGTATGGGTAAGAGCAGGCAGAAGTACATCTTCCTTTCAAAACTTACAAAGATACTTTTTCTTCTCATCCTGAAAATTATGAACAAGAGTAGAATTGAGGCCTGTAGATCAATTTTTAGGCATATAACTTCAATTTGCTTTTTGTCAAAACATATCACTTGATCCCTGATAACCTAGCCACATCAAGTGAGTTTTCTGTACCCTCCTTATCTCTGCTAGGTATTGTAGGGGAAGAATATTGCCAGAAGGTGGCAGGAGGGGAAAGTTGAAACAAAAATTTTATTTTATCTTTATTCTTAAATTGGATAATCAACTTCCTGAATAATTAAGAATTAGTTGTGATTTTGTTGTGGTTTTGTTGGTTTGTCTACTTTGATTATAGCTAAGCATATAGTTTAAAGAAGGAAAGGATTTGGTGCATTTTACTTAGACCTATGAACCAAATACCCAAATTCTAGCTATTGAACCTGTTACAAGGAGCAGTTCTTAGTATTTGCAATGATTCTATTATCATTCTGTGCTGTGCTCATAAAAATTCTATTTTAACTGCTCTGCCGGCAGTGAGAAAAATATATACCTTGGGCTTTTCTCTCATTTTTTTTTCTGTCTTTACTGGGCTTCACATGGGAGAGCAGAGGTGTGGGATTGCCCATCAGTCAACCATTGTCATTGTTACAATCACTGACTGACTTGTGCTCCTTCACTTCGTAACCTCCCATTTTCTCCCCTCCCTCCCTCTGAAATCTTGAGACTTACTGAAGAACTGTGATTGCAGTTACACTTTTCAACCTTAGATCAATAGTATTCTTTAGAGCTTGCTCCTGAATTGTAAGTACCAAACCTCTCTCCGTTACTTCAGGTAAGAGAATGTATTTTTTTAATGAATTATGATTACAATTCAAGGTTTCAAAGGGATCCTATTTTTTTTAAAATAGATTTCTTGAGTACATTTGGTAGATGATGTTCCAAGTCCCGTTTTCAGTTTTCCCTAAAGATAAATGATGCATGTGTCTAGGCAGCTGCGGAACAGAGACTATTTTCTGCCAATAATAATAATACTCCTATTGACTGACTGTGCAACTCTGGTATATCTACCACATAGTTACAATAAATATATTCTAATTACAGAAAATCCAAGTCGGCAAAAAGAAGCTATTAGGCTCTACAGCTTTGGTCTGATTCTATGTAATTTACCTAAAACTATCTTAAAACTTTGAATTTATTTTTATCCAAAACTATTTGTTTTGATTTGTTGTTGTTTTTTCCCATTTTGTAGCTATTTTGATTTTGAAATTAATGATCCTTTTAGGAATATTTACTGTGAGCATGTGCATTTGCTATAATATAAAGACAAATCTGAGGTAGTGATTTATTCTTTTGTCCTGCTCATCAGAGGGAGAAAATCATTCTTATTCCTGGTTGGATGTTTTTACTTTGTTTCCTAATAATAAAAAATGAATATATAGGTTCCATTTAAGTTTGTTCAGTTATAATCAGCACTATTTCAATTTGTTGAATTATTCT
Organism: Macrotis lagotis; assembly: GCF_037893015.1. Taxonomy (NCBI): domain Eukaryota; kingdom Metazoa; phylum Chordata; class Mammalia; order Peramelemorphia; family Peramelidae; genus Macrotis; species Macrotis lagotis. Next base: position 183,006,045 of record NC_133658.1, on the reverse strand, counting down.
ATTCTCTTTCATTAGTTACTCGGTGATTAAATACATGTACAACAAGTATTTCAAGGTGACCTGGAAGAGAGTTAGTTATTCAAAAGTATGTTAAAAGAAGAGCCTTTTTTTCTCTTGAAAAGTAAAAAGAGTTGAAAATCTTTAATGAAATCACGATATTGAAATCAGTAACATGACAAAACAATTCCAGATTTTCTACTTTTGTTATAACTTAAATATTGATTTAGAGATTTATTTTTTAAAATTTTAGATAGGTTTTATTTATTTTGAGTTTTATAATTTTCCCCCAAATCTCTCTTTCCTCCCCCCACCCCCCCGACAGAAGGCAGTTTACTAGTCTTTACATCATTTCCATAGTTGATTTAAAGATTTAAAAATAATTTTAGAAATATCTTCATCAGTTCTTCATGTAAGAGCCAAAAACCTCATATAAGTAAAAGTTAGGAGAAAGATTACTTTTCAGACATTGCTGTCCCAGCAGGAATGATTTACTTGTGGGCTCTTTGTTTTTCATAGTCATGTAAAATTTTTAGGAACTTTAGGAATATTATTTTGCATTTTTGAAAGAAAGACTATTTCTATATAAAAAAATGAGAACTTACTGATATAGATTGATTCAACAGCCAAAAATAGATCTTTGTAACTTTTTTTATTTGAAAAAAAATTTTAAAATAGTGTATAAATTGGAACTCAATTGCCATGTTTCTGCTGCTTCTTGCAAAGGTACATGTAACACAGTGATAGCTATCCTTGATTACTGATATAAAAAATCCTAAACTTTTTCTATTAAAGACACAGTGATATAGAAAAAAATTCCAAATGTACATTAGGATTTTCCAAATAATTTTTCAATATTATGTTTTGGAAAGTTGAATTAAGGGTTCAGAATTTTCAAAATATGGCATAGTTATCCTACAGATCTTATAGAAATTTTCAGTACTATCTTTTTATTTAGGTGGACACTTTCATTGATGTCCTAGCCATAAAGAGCCATGTGGTTCTCATAGGATTTATTTGAGAGATATTACTTATGTGAGATAAGTTGTAAGGGACTTAATTTCATGTTATTCTAAATAAAAATCTTTTTTATTTTAAAGCTTTATTTAATATATGTGCATATATATATATATATATATATATATATATACTTATATTGATAGATTAACTGTTGTCTGAAAAGAAAAGATTTCAGTCAAACTGCTGCATGTTTTAACGCTGTCTATATAATAATAGTTCCACTGATTTTCTTTTTTTTCTTTCTGGTATATCTACCACATAGTTACAGCCTTACTTCATCAGTAGTTTGGGCTATCTATAAATGATTGCAACTCTTAAGTGATTGAATTGACTAGATGGAAACACTGGTCCACTTCTGATTGATTAGACTGACAGAATGATTGATGAGACTGATAACACGTGGCCTCCTGTCTTCCCCACATGGAATGAACATGTAGAATAAACTCTGATTAGCCTTCTTGGTAGCTATCCAGGGCTCATTATTTTTGATAGTTCTGTCTCTTCCCTTGTGAGCTGTATTACATTTGGGTTCAAATGGAGTGACCCCTTTTATATAGATTTGAACCAGTATGATTCCAAATGCCTATCTGTCAATCTACTGTAGCATTCCCACAATCAGGGGCTAATTCAACATTTCTTTGATTTAATTCCAGTTGTATTTCAGTATTTTTTATTGTATCTTTGTCCCAACTTGCTTGCAGGTGCCCCACTTCACTCATCATGAATTTTAAATATAGAATGATTGTCTGTGGGGAAGCAACTTATTTCCCTCTCATTTAACACACAATTTTCCATTGTAATCTACCTGTTTTAGAAATTTAAATACTTTTTCCAAGCCCAACACTAGTGGATTTATGTTACACATTTTATACATAAACAGTTATTGTAATGATTAGAACTGATAATAGGTTCCTTGAATGATTTGCCTTTTCCTAATACAAGGTTATAAATAGGTTGCATAATCCATGTAGCACTCAAACCATCCTCTGCATTTATATTTTTGAGCCATTAATTTGTTTTCCTTAATTTCTTTAAAAATTAAGATTTTTTATTAACAATAAGCTATAAAAAGTCCTATGTCAGGTAACTAGCTTTGTGAGTGTGTGTTTGTCTCCTAGAGGCAGCTAGTAGATAGATCATTGAACTTGGAGTCAGAAAGATCTGAGTTCAGATCCTGCCTTGGATATTTAACTAGCTGTGTGACCAGGGGCCAAGTTATTTAAGTTCTGTGTGCTTCAGTTTAATCTGTAAAGTGGTGATAATAATAGTGAAAATGATGTAAATTTATAAAATGCTTTTCAAAATTTAAAGTGCTCTGTAAATTATTATTATTATTATTATTATTATTATTATTATTATTATTATTATTATTATTCCACTGATATAGATGGAAACCTGTATAAAAGTTTCTGGGATTTCCTTTGCCATGATAAGACTCTCTGATCTTCTTGGACAAAATCTAAAAATTGAGGATGTATTTGAAGCTTTTCTTCCTTGGTACAATAAAAATTTAGGGTCTTAGAAAAGATTAATTGTCACACTATTTTATGAGCAAAAAAATAAAAACAGTAAATTTCCATAACTGTGAGCAAAATAGAATGTAATTGCCTTCCTTCTGAGACTATCCCACAATTAATCTGTAAATGTGTGTGTGTATATAATTTTTTATAATGCCTAATGTAAATACCTAATGTGAAGAAATAAGAGAAATTTAGTAAGACTTGTATGTTATAGAATGAAATGAACAGAATCACGAAAGGGAGAGAAGGGAAAGGAATAAGCTTTTAGAAGACATTTAGTTTGATAACATTAATGTATGGAAAACTATGAAATATTTTAGTAAATGAATGATGAAACATCTTGTCTCCGTGTAGAGGGGAGAGATTAGAGAAAAGGAATGAGATGTATATTTTCAGATGTGATCATTGTGTTGACATGCTTATTTGACTATATTTGTTACTAGAGAAGACCTATTTGGGGAAGTGATAGAAATTTTAAAAATGGAAAGAAAAATATATTAAGAAAACAGAAGAAAACAAAAGTTCAGAAGGGAGCAGAAACACATAGGGGAATTTTATTTCTACTTTATTACTATATATATATATATATATATATACATATATATATATATATATATGTATATATATATATATCCTAAAATAAACAAAGCACCTTTCCTTTAGAGCTTACATTTTAATGGAAAGATAGCACATAAAAGGGAACTAAAAGGAGATGGGAGGGGAAAACTGGGCACTAGGGCATGGATTTGAAGTCTAGAAGCCACGAATAAGACATTAGGGGAATGAAGGCTGGTTTAGCCCCTCTTTAAAATGGTGGTTCCAAGAATTCATCAATGGGATGAAAGGCAGACCTTACTGAAGGATATTCTATTTGAGAAAACTAGAGGTGTAATTGCGTCTTCCAGAGTGAGGACATCCCAAGTGCTGTGGGAAGTTCCAAGATGAGATGAAATGATTTGAAATTCTGGGAGCCAGGAATAGGGTTGGGAAAGGAATATAGCAATGAAAGCAATTCGAATAAGATGACTTAGGGGCGGCTAAGTGGCACAGTGGATAGAGCACCGGCCCTGGAATCAGGAGGACCTGAGTTCAAATCCGGCCTAAGACACTTAATAATTACCTAGCTGTGTGGCCTTGGCAAGCCACTTAGCCCCATTTCCTTGCAAAAACCTAAAAAAAGAGAAAGAATAAGATGACTTAGGGTGATAAACAGTAAAAATAAAGAATCAGCACTAAAGACAAATGATGGAGTGCTAAAGTCTATGAAAAACAATCATATTTCAACTGCAGGTCTCATAGGCTAAAGCATCTCTATTCTGTATATGCAAGTTAAAGAAAGATGCCTTGACTTCTTTTCATGTCAGTCTCCTCTTAACCCATTATGATCATTTCTGACTTTATATTTCCACAAAAACTGCTCCTTCTGAAGTTAACCATGATCCATTTACCAAATCTAGAGCCTTTTCTCAATCCTCATCCTTCTAGATCTCTCTGTAGTCTCTGACAATATCTTTCACTTTCTTCTTCAATATTCTTTTCTCTTTAGATTTTCCTGACAGTTTTCTCTCATCATTCTCCTCCTTCATGATTATCTTTGTCCCTCCTTACTAAGAAGCCTTCCCTAGTCCTCTTTCAATCTTAAAGCCTGTTGCCTTCCTTCTGAGACTGTCCCCCCAATTAATCTGTAAATATTTGTATATTTATATTTATATATACATATATAATATATAGTTGTTTACCTCCTGTCTGAGCAAAGACTGTTTTTTCCATTTCTTTGTGTCTGGTTTTATTAAGTGCTTAATAGATGGTGTTGACTAACTTTGTATGTGTGTATGTGTATGTGAAAGAGAGAGACATAGAGACAGAGAGAGAGAGACAGAGAGACAGAAAAAAATATACAGAGAGAGAGAGAGAGACAGAGACAGAGACAAAGATATAGAGAGATAGAGACAGACAGAATAACCAGACAAGTGGTACTCCTTAATTTCCATGCAAGCTGATGTTGGTCTGTCATTTTTATATGATGTTCTTGAAGTTCATAATATCTCCAGAATGTCTAGAGAAGCCATGTGGGGATGCAGGGGTCAAGGGGAGGAGGAGCCAGTGTCACTGAAGTCACCTTGCCCTCCCATGTTCCCTTTCTATGCTCTGGACCTCCTCAGAATCCAGGGTTAATCAGAAGATCTGCCACGAATGGAAGAATCCTCCTGTTTTGCCTTTTCACTTCACTCAGGCTACTTAACTGTTCTTTGACCTTGGATGAAAGGGGAGTCAACAGGCATATTCCTTCTGATAAGGGAGAACACCACTAGGGAGGACTTCCCTCTGTCCTGTCACTGTCTCCTAAGATCCTCCAAACGTTTTTTCTGCTCTGGCTTTATGTTTAGCTATTCCCTCATACTCTTCTCTTAACAATCTATGAAACACAGAAACCTCCATTCATTGCCATTAGCCATAATACTGTACCCTTTAGACATCTAGTAGTCTGGCCCAATATTGGATTTTCTTTTATGTGTTGTCTCTCCCAGTTACACTCTAACCTTCTTGGGATTAGGAATTCCTTTCTCCCCCTTTTTGTATCCCTTTGCTTAGCAGAGGAAGCACTTAATGAATATTAAGGTCTTATACTTAATAAATAAATAAATAAATAAATATAGTACATATATATATATTCATTTATTTATTTACACTATAGTAGAACACTGTATTTTGCATTCATTCATTAATCTAGCTGACAAACATTTATTAAGTACCTAATACTTATCAGGTACCATGCTAGGTACAATAGTGTTAACACAATCAGAAAAAAAGAATTGAATGTACCCCAAAGGCTTCTGTTCTCTAACATAGATTCTAGTATTCTGGTAAAAGGCAAAATGTAAAAGTGAAAAGATTAACATGACAATAAAAAATGGATATTTGAATATGACTCAGAAAGGATAAGCAGAAGAGCATTCTGATGGATCAATACAATATTAGTTCATGTATTACATATGATACTGATGATTATAAAGGGATACTGTTAAATTATTTACATATTAAAGTCACATAAATCATTTATTTTCTCAATAAGTGGTTATTCATGAAAAGATCTGAATTCTGGAACTGTGATTACTAAAACTGTGTTTATTTTCAAAGTGGTGACTGGCAACTAAGAGAGGTAGATACAGTTGGTGAAAAATCACATCACTGTATTCTACTGTATTGTGGAAGAAATTTGTGACTATTTTAGAGAAGTCATTTCTGAGTACATTCTATTCCCTGACCCTGAATAGTTTTTACAGTTCTCATAAAACCAAGCTATTTTGGTGCTACTTGCCAAAATCTAATACCTGGCAGGTGTCAGTGAATCAGATCTCTCCAGATTTAAACCATATAAGGAAAAATTGATTCTCCTTGCATGTGCTAATGTCTTATATCTCAATAAATCAAAACTTTTGATCATTGGAAATGTCATTAACCTAAGCCTTTTGAATTCATTTAATCTAGACTTTTATTAAATACTTAATCTGTATGTGCAAATGTAATAGACACTGAGTACAGAGACAAAACCCATAGAAGTCTTATCTTCTTTTAGGATGGTATAGCCACAGAGAAGTAAATATAGGATAATTTGAGATTGTGGAGAGAATATTAACAATTGGAGAGATCAGAAAAAGCTTCATGGAAGTTCCATAGACAGAGGTGAAGAAAGAGTCAATTTGATGTGTAGGAGGCAGCTTGGATGAATGCAAAGAACTGGAAGATAGTTGAGTTAGGAAGATTGTTAGCTGGTGGTTCATTGTCACTGGGATAAAGAATAATACATGAAAAGAAGTAATGTTAACAGAGACTAGAAGTGATATTGCAGTGAGATCATGGATAGTCTTAAATGACAAAATGAGGAACTTCCATTTGATTCTAGAAGGAATAGGAAGATACTGATGGTTCTTTTGAGCAGCTTACTGATATGGACATGTGACTTAGAAATTTCAATTAAGTAAATGTTTAGAAGATGGATTGGAGAGGGGAAAAAATTGCAAGCAGGGAAACCGATTAAGGCACATTAGCCATGTTCCAGGCAGATATGAATGATGATCGTGCCATGGTAAGTGGAGAAAAGATGATGAATGAAAGAGATATTGTGGAGTTTGAAATAATAAGTAGCTGGTTGAATAGAAGAGTTGATTGACATGGGGGGTACATGATAATTTCAAAGAAGAATGGTGGTTCTAAAAGCATAAATAGGTGAATTTAGAAAAACTTAGAATTTAGGGGAGAAATTAATCATGGGACATGATGTGTTTGAGTCACTTTAGTGAAGGTATCTTGCAGTCAGCTGCCATTGTAGTACTGGAACACAGAAGAGATATGAGGACACTGATATATAGATATTTTTGGTCAGCTATATGATGAAAATTGAAACTTTGGATTCAAGGCTATCACATATTAATTTGTTGCATATAAAATAAAAGTTAATTCAAGGAACAAGAAGACTATTTTTCCTTCCTGAATCTATTTTCTGTTTGTTTATTCTAGGAACGAATTTTGGAATCATATACTTCTTAGGGCAAAAGTTTTAAGACTGCAGGGATTAAAGATTTCACTTGTAACATTTCACAGTAATATTCAGTTATTGTGACTTTTCAGATTCACTGATACCCAACTTCTGATGAGAACCTCTGCACTTAGTTAGGGTGATCCTTGCATGAGTGATACAGTCCACATCCTGGCCCATGGTCAAAACTTTGGGATTTAGGGAATTGGGTTTTTGGAAATTGAGAGCTACTGCTAGAGTCTGTCCTTTGTGAATATAAGCCTTTATAAAACCAAAGATGTTCCTACACCATGATGTAGTAGAATAAAATTTTATTAGAGGAAAATTATTACATAGCTAAGTAATTGTAATTGTAGTATAGGCTTAGGATTGCCAGTGAATATGTTTATCACTTTTCTGCACCCTAATGTTACATTCCTGATTCGTCTTAAATTCCAGAATATTCATAAATTCAAGGAATATGAATTTAGGGCTAAAGTGACTTTATAGGTCAACTAATCTAACCCTAGGTCATTTTATAGATGAGGAAACTGAGGTGCAGGGAAGTTAAATGATTTGCCCAAAGTCATACTGGTAGTCAGTGGCCAAGTTAGAATTCATATCTCAGATATAAAATGTTCTAATATATTATATTTCATGGAGAAGTTGTTCTATCATTCATGTATTATATATTTAAGTCTTGTTTCAATATTTAAGATGGAATTTAAAATGTTGTCTGTGCTTGGAGTTCTCTTTGGAATTAAAGGAGAAATTGGAGAAGATGTGTCATTTTCTTTTGATGAGGAATTATAGCTTTGGAGGAAAATATCCAGAAAACATCTGAGGATCAGTTCTTGAAATGTTTTTCTACCTCATGCACTTTGTAGATGATAAAGAAGAGTGGAGGCAAGGTGACATAGGTGCCCCTGACTCACTGTTTTAGTGACACCAGAGTGTCACTAACCAGAGTGATTTCAGAGATATCAGGAGCTTAGAGGACTTTGATAAAGTCAAGATTATTTTCTGAAGGACAAAAAAATTAATTTGAAGAATTATGATTTAGCCTTTTATTTTCTGACATTTTATAAGAAGACAGTTGGTATGTTGTCACAGAAATCATATCTTTATGCACGCTCAGAAGGGGCAAAAAATGCAAGTCAACATTAGGGACTGTTTTTAAGAAAACCTATAACAGGATTGATCTCCATTGAGCATTATGTCTCTTACCATTTTAGCTTCCTTCTGTATTACAACTTCAGAGCACCATAGAAACTGGAGTAAATAATGATTATTCTGGATCATCCAGAAAATTTTCAGGTGACTTTTATTTTTTCCATTTAATTAATTAATTTTAATTATTTATTTTTAAAAATTGAGTTCCAAATTCTCTCCCTCCTTTCCCTCTATCACCTACTAAAAGCTCAAACATTATCATATCAATTTTATATATGAAATTATGCAAAACACATTTACATATTAGCTATATTTCAAAAATGTAAAAATAAAATGCAAGAAACAAGAAAGGGACAAAAGTCTACTTCAATATCTATCTGAATTCATCAGTTATCTCCCTCTGGAGGCGGATACCATTTTTCATCATGGGTCCTTTGGAATTGTCTTGATTTATTGTCTTGATAAAAGTAGCTAAGTGAAAGAAAGACTTTTTAAAATAGCTCCCTCCCCCCCTTTTTTTTTTTTACAAAAACCTTTACAAAAAACTTTTACTTCAAGGAATAATTCTTTAGTTACCTTAAAATTTTTTCTTTAGAAATAAACAAATCCCCCAAAACCTGTTACTCATCATTTTGAATAGTTGAGATGTTATAATTATATTGTATTATTATAATTATGAGACATATCTATATGTCAATGCCCTTTCCTGACAAAGGTGAGAGACAACAGAGTTCTGATACAATGAGGTATATAAAGTAAACTAATGTAAGAGGATATTTTCAATGAACATAATAATAGGACAATATGACTAAGAACTGTAATTTTATTTTTGTAGGATCTCTTTCTACTGGCAGATCATACACTATCCAAATTACTCTATTTAGTGTTATCTGAGACCCAGAGAAGTTTAGGAGCTTGATAAAACCGACGTCATTTTAACTTCATATCCAGAACACTATCCATAAAAGCAGACTTTTTTCAAATATATAAAATATATACATTGTGAATAACACTTGAGGAGACCTGATGTTTTAAAAATAGATGTACCAGTCCTTATGCATCTAAATAGCATTGTCTTTCACAGTAATTACCTCATGATGTTATTCACTAAGCCAGCATTGCTCCCAGTGGAACTGCCTTAAAAAGAAGTTTATAGACTACACAAGAACACATGAAAGATGATAGTGCAGTGCAATGGAAAGAAAACTGAATTATTAAGCAACTACTATGTGTCAAATATTGAACTAAGTGCTGGGGCTTTGAAGATAAAAGCAAAGCCGATTCTGTCCTAGGATCTCTTCTCTTCTCTGTCCTTTTCCTCTCCCTCCTGTGACCTCATCATGTTTGATGATCCAATCTATGCAGATGGCTTCAAATATACCCATAAACATGTGTATGTATATATAAGCATACATGTATGCATGCATGTATATATCTAATCACTTTCTCCTCTGAACTTCAGTCTTGCATTACCAATTTTCTGATAGACATTTCATCTGGATGATGGACATCTCAGAGTTAATAATCTAAAATGGACCTTGTTGTTCCCCCCCCCCAAACTTACCTTTCTTTCACCTGTCCCAATTTCTCTTAAGATATCGCCATTCTGGGGCAGTTAGGTGGCACAGTGGATAGAGCATTGACCCTGGAGTCAGGAGGACCTCACTTCATATCCAGTCTCAGACACATAATAATTACCTAGCTCTGCCACCCTGGGCAAGTCACTTAACCCCACTGCCTTGTAAAAAAAAAACTAAAAAAAATAAAGATATTACCATTCTTCTGATACCCAACTGTATAATTTGTCTTATCTTCACTCAACCTACATATCCAATCAGCTATCAACCCTTTTTGTTTCTACCCTTACAATATTTCTGGCATCCATCCCCATCTCTATGGCTCATTCAGTTGCCATCTTACTCCAGGCCCTCATTACATCTGAGATGGATTGCTAAAAAAAATTACTAGTTGGTCTGCCTTCAAAGCTCTGACCACTTCAGTTCATCATTGTCAAAATGATTTTCTTTGAGCTCTCCATCCTAAGTGTCTTAAGCATTTCTCATATCATTCCCATATGGAATTAATTCTAATATTTGCTTCTAGAGAAAATAAATACTCCTCTAACTTTAACCTTGTCCCAAGCTATATTCTTTCCCTCATTGTGTATTATTCCCTCAAGTCTAGTATCTTTGATGTGAGGGGCTTGTTGAGTCCTTTTCGTGGGGTGGGGGTATTACTCTACTTTTGGTGTACATTTTCCACTCAACTCTCATCTGTGACTCCAAGAAGCTGCAGCATATACAGCCACCACCCTGATAAAACCATCTTGGTAGGTAGGTTAACTCAGGTTGAGGGTAAGTGATAGACTTCAGATCCATAGGTGAGTTAGGAAGAATATGAATAAGAATATGAAGACTTCCTCCAGCAGAATAGACCAAATAGAAGAATTTGTTCCAATGGCCATGAAGGCAAGAGTCAAGTGAAGCAGGCTCTGTGAGCTTGGGCAGACATTGAAAATGCCAAGATAATCCGTTGCATCCTGGGTCATCTCTAATCATCTTGACTTTATCTTGTCACTGGCCTTTGATGACTTTGGATGATAAAGTGAGACTGATGTCTTGGTACTTTCACTTAAATGCAATTCACACAAAAGCCAAGACATCACTCATGAAGCATTGGTCTTCCTCAAAAATGAGGAATAAATAATTCCTCCCTCTCTTTGTGAATCAGCCAAACTGACCTTTCTCTTCCTCACACTTGCTCCTCCCCTAATTAACTTGGCATTGGCCTTTTCCCAAGACTAGAATACAATCCTTCCTCCTCTCCTATGCTTCATAGACAAGGTTCAAAAGATTTCTTTCTCTGTGAAGATCTCCGAATCTGTCAACATATAGTACACTTCCAATTTATCTTGTTCAAAGCTACTTATTATTTTTCTGTATTTATTCTCTCTATATTATATATACATACACACTCCCACACATACACACACATTTTGTTTAATTTCATTTTGATACACCCCCCCACTTCTTAACATTTAACAATGTTTGGCATGTGGTATAAGCTTAAAAATCTTTCTTGATTGATTCAACATCATAATATGTTATAGTTTGGAAATCATTTTCATCACAACAACCCAATTTGATATGGAGGTATGTATTCTATTGTGTTTATCAAAAATTGGTCAGGGGTGGCTAGGTGGTGCAGAGGGGTGGCTAGGTGGTACAATGAATAGAGCACCGGCCCTGGAGTCAGGAGTATTTGAGTTCAAATCCAGCCTCAGACACTTAATAATTACCTAGCTGTGTGGTCTTGGTCAAGCCACTTAACCCCATTGCCTTGCAAAAACCTAAAAAAAAAAGACTATATATTCTTTAATGCCTACTAGATTTCAAAATCCCAATTTACATTATCCAAACCATATCAAATATGTGAATGTTATGTTCATAACTTTGTAGATAAACTAATATTTTTAGTTCTTTTTTCTTAATATTTCTCTTGTTAAAATAAAATCCAGAAAAGTAAAACTCCCAGGTTTTAAGGTGCTCGTCCCCTTTTTTGTTTGTTTGTTTGCTTGTTTTTGTTTGTTTTTTCAGGCAATTGAGTTAAGTGACTTGCCCAAGGTCACACAGCTAGGTAAGTATTAGGTGTCTGAGATCACATTTGAACTCAAGTATCCTGACTCCAGGGCCGGTGCTCTATCCACTGAACCACCTAGCTGCCCTCAACACATTTTTAAAAAGTTGCCACGAATGCTTCTTACTTCTGAAAACATTATTAGTTATATTATTGAAATATGGCATTGTTAGCAGGGATTGTTTTCACATTTTCTTTGCATCCCTATTAAATAGCATATCTGTCATTTAGTCATATTGATAATAATAATAATAATAATAATAATAATAGCATATAGCACTTAATATGTTCCAGACACTTAAACTCTTATTATGTGCTTTTGATTGATGCTAAATTTATTTTATATTATGGAGACACTTAAAAAAGCAAACTATTTATCTGATTATTAGATTCTGAGGAAGCAAAATCTTCCTTAAAGGAAGACCCACGTAGAGACTCCAATGTTCCAAAATAAGAATGAGTTTATGAAGTCATTGATGTGGATACTTCCTCCAGTGATATATGTATTACCCATCTATACAATCTTGTGTGACTCTAATTCAGACATTCCCATAATTCTGCCACAGAGAGTTCATCTAACATCATAGGGACATTTTCATTGTTTTGGAATGGAACAGTCTGACAGCCTTTTATCTCTTGCTCTTTCTCTCTGAATAAATGGGTAAATAAATAAATGAAGAAAGCATTTATTAGGTGCTATGTGCTAAGCACTAGGGATACAAATAAAAAAGTAAGGAATTCCCACTCTCAGGTTGTTCACATTTGGTAAAAGGAGACAATACACAGAAGATTTCAGCTACAAATAAAATGGTAAGCTCTCATGGTCCTTAAGTTACAGCATCAAATAATTTTTCTTTCATATGATTTCCATGATGGCATGATGAAACTGTATTACTTTTTGATGTTGAATTATTTGAAAATGAAAAAGATTTTGGCTGCATGAGCTTTCTTTTCTGGCTTTCAGAAACTATGCTTATATAGCACCTGCAGGAGTTGTTAGAATGTATCTCTACCAGGATTGCTTCCTCAGATGGTGGTTGGGGGCACTAGAATGAAAGCATTGCTCTTGGATTAAGGGTTTAGGTTATCTTCATCAGGGTATGAAGGGAGGTGGTGATCAAAGGGTTGGTAATGGTGGTTTCAATTGCCTGGCACATGGGTTTTCTTATCTCTCTCTCTCTTAGAGTATCTTGTTGCTGCATCTTAGCTGACTTGGCTGTCCTTTGTGTGGTATTTGGTTGTCAGGAAGACCAATAGCCTAGGCGATGCTATCAATCTTAAGGTCCCTGAGAATATCTGAGTATTGATGGCAGTTGGTCAGCAGTTGTTGCTAGTAGTGTTGAAGAGAGCAGAACTTCTTTTCACCATAATTTCTCCTCTAATTCTGTACAATATATTAAGTAAGTAGCATACAGTTGTTGTTGGGTTTTCTTTTTTTTTTGCTGACTGTGGGGTTGGGTTGGAAGTAGGTCTTTTGGCTTGAGGGGCATTTCTAATGTCAGGGCTCTTGCGTTTAGAGTTCTGACCTATCTCCTTTAGAATCTGGAGGGAGACTATTGTTAAGATGGTGGTGTCTCACACCTGCTGCTCTTTCCCTCAGGTTACCTCAATGCCTAATATGGTCATGCAGACATAAAATATTTTTGAGGAGCATTATTTAGGAAAGAATGAACTTCAGAAAATGACCAAAAATGAGACGTTAAAGTTTTTTTTTTTTTGTTCTAGGGACCTTTTGGGCTATCTGAGGAAGTCTAATGAATCCCTTCTCAGAATCATATATTTTAGATAATAGAAAAAGGATGCATTTGTTAAAGGTTTGTAAAATAAAGATGCATTTTTCCAATTCCCATTTATAAGCCTCCTGAAATCTCTCCTCAGATAGGACTTAGGGGTACATAGATCCTTACTTAGCACTCCTGTTCTAAAGGAACATCAGAGACTATTTAATCAACCCCCACCCTTTACAATATATTAAGTAAGTAGCCTACAGTTTTTTTTCTTGAAGATCTACAGTGAGGGCAGTCTGTTATCTAATATAACCCAGTTGACTCTCTTGTCTACCAAATTATTCTCAGAAGCAAGATTAATACACTAATTGTTTTAGGAAGAAAATAAGGTTCCTTGATTCTTTTTGCCCTTGATGGTGGATCAAATCACCCTATACTTGATCATCTTTTGTTAATAATCTTAACAGCTGACATCTAGATAATTTCTTTCATCTGTAAGGCATATACTTTTTAAAAATTAATTTCCTCTAAATGCCCTCAAAAGATTCTGTAATGTGGATTTTACATCAGATATAAAATACAGAAATTTTACTTCCTAAATTCAAGGCAGAAAGAATATCACTTCTTCTAATATATCTCAACAGTATAGCCTTGGTAAGAAGAATCAACATATTTTGATTTGACCCTGTAATCTCCGTGTTGTTGTTTTTGTGAAAGAAGGATGTTATAGACTTCTCCCATCTTTCATTTTGAAAATGAACATTCTAAACTGGAATTCCCCTTGGCTGTCATATCCCTTGGCAAGGAAATCAAACATTTGTTTACCATGGCAGTTTTTGCCCTCCTTTTGCCTTTACCTTATGGCAATCCTTTTATATCACATATATTTCTTGAAGAAATGGTGATAATTGGAGTCATTCACTACTTTGCAGAATATAAGAATTAGAAAATACATCAGAAACCATTTAGCCTCAATGTGTATTTTACCTTTACATTGCCTATTAAAAATACTCATTGCCCCTTTACCTGAGGGCTTCTGGTGATGGAGAATCAACTATTTCCTGAGTTGTGGATACCACTTCTTAAAGCTCTAATTCTTAGGAAGAGTTTTTCCAACTGTCAAGTCAAAATTTGTTGCTTTGCAGCTTTGTTGCTTTGCACTTCTGTGGGTGAGCAAATAGACTAGTCAATAAGCATTTATTAAATTATTACCATGTGCCAGACTCTGAGCCAACTGCTAGAGATACCAATAAAAGCAAAAAACTATGTTCTTGCTGTCATAGAACTTACCTTCCAGCGGAGGAAATAATATTTAAATAACTCTGTAAGAGACAGTGAGTTGGAAAGAAACAGATAGTCAAGCAGACAATAGAGACAGAGAGACAGACAGAGATAGAGACAGAGGGAGACAGAGACAGACAGACAGTGACAGAGACAGAGAGAAACAGACAGTGACAGATAGACAAAGACAGAAAGATAGAGACAGCCAGAGAGACAGACAGACAGACAGAGACAAGAGATAGATGCAGAAAGACATAGAAAGAAACAGAGAGACAGACAGAGAGACAGAGACAAAGAGCCAAAGACAGACAGAGAGAGAAACAGAGAGAGAGAGAGAGAGACAGAGAGACAGAGACAGAGAGACAGAGAGAGACAGAGAGACAGAGAGAGAGAGAGAGAGAGAGAGAGACAGAGACAGAGACAGAGACAGAGACAGAGACAGAGACAGAGACAGAGACAGAGAGAGAAACAGGAAGGGTGGAAGAGAAGGGAGGGATGGAGAAAATGAAATGGGTTCATGCTGAAGGAAGCCAGCTGAGCTGAAGACTGGAAAGCATTCGAGGCAGATTCACAGAATCAGGAGATGAAGGTTTGTGTTTGAATAGCAGGAAATAGGCAAATAGCAAATAGGTTAGAGCTTAGACTTCATGGAGAGCAGAGAAGGAAAGAGAAAGAAATAAATGACAAAGTCTTGGGGAATACCCATGGTGAGTGGGTTTGACATGAATGAAGAACCAGAAAAGGAGACTTATAAGGTATGGTCATGCAGGAGGGAGATTAATCCTTTCTCTATATGACAACCATTAAATATTTGAAGATACCTCCCTCACTTCTCCCTTTCTACTCCATGTCTTTTCTTTTCTAAGATAAATATCTGATTTCTTTATCCAATCATTGTATAGTATGAACTTGAGGGTCTTTCTTTCCTGGTTGCCCTACTCTAGTTAGGCTCAAGTTTATAACATTTGCTTTTTAAAATGTGGTAACTAGAACTGAACACAGAGTTCCAGATATGGTCTGTTTGGAGGAATATTACCTTCTAACTCTTTTCACATAGACTTCATTTACATTTCTTAGCTAATTTCTTAGCTGTCCTAGCATATTTTTAATATGTACTAATGCTTGTGGACCACTAAAATTCCCAGATCTTTAGATGAACTATATTTTTCCTAGTCAAGCTTCCCTAATTTAATTTGATTTTTTTGAACCCCTGTATAAGACTTCATGGAGGCAGCTAGGTGATTCAATGCATAGAGAACTGGGTCTGGAGTCAGGAAGACCTAAGTTCAAATCCAGCCTCAGATATGTACTGACTGTGTGATCTTGGGCAAGTCATTTAACCTGTTTGCTTTAATCCACTAGAGAAGGAAATGGGAAATAACTCCAGTAGTTTTTCCTAAGAAAATTCTATGAGGAGGGGAGTCATGAAGAGTCAGACAAGAATAAACAATAAAATTTTGCATTTAAACCCATTAAACTTAAAGGATTTGACAGTTTAAAATAATATGGAGCCAAGGATTGAGGAATCTAGTAAGTGTCCCAGAGCTCTTGTGATTGACATGGCTTTCACATTCTAGGTCTTTTTTTCCTAAAGAAATTATTCTGGATATTCATATGCATATTTTCTTTTTTTTTAATTTTTTTTAGGGTTTGGTTTTTTTTGCAAGGCAAATGGGGTTAAGTGGTTTGCACAAGGCCTCACAGCTAGGTAATTATTAAATGTCTGAGGTCGGATTTGAACCCAGGTACTCCTGACTCCAGGGCTAGTACTCTATCCACTGCGCCACCTAGCCTCCCCCATATGTATATTTTCAATTTTTTTTAAATGAATACTTCAGGACAAGTCTAAAATTATTAAAATATGTTTTAAGCTTCTTTCTTTGTCAGTTATTTTTATTTTTGATTCTTTTTTAAAAATGTTATTAATTTAAAGCAATGGGCTTAAGTGACTTTCCTAAGGTCACATAACTAGGTAATTATTAAGTGTCTGAGGTGGGATTTGAACTCAGGTTATCCTGACTCCAGGGCCATTGCTCTATCTGGTGCATCACCTAGCTGCCCCAACTGTGCCCCCTAGTTGCCCTATTTTTTGATTTCTAAGCTTTATTTTTTCTACTAGTGGTTTTTTCCTATCTGATCTTATACTGAGCATTTAATATTCTTTTGACATGCTATTTTGTCTCTTTACCAGAGTTAAGCTCTCATTTATTAAACCATTTTTCTTTTCTTATCCTCCCTTTTATTATTTTTTTTAGTCTCCTCAATCTTAATCTTTTCCCTGTTAGATATTTCCTGTTAGATATACCTTTCTTTGGATTCATTCTATTTTGGGGGGGGGGTGGGATGATTTTTTTCCTTTTTTCTTCTTTTGGTATTTTTTCTTTTCTTCTTCCAGCATCTTTTCTTCTTCTCCTTATCTCTTTCTTCTTCTTTGAATAATAGATATTTTTGAGAACTCAGAGCTTATCATGCCTCTATAATCTACTTTAGCCAGAAAAATGTTATAGTCACTTCTGCCTGAAAGACATTGATTGGCAGAGTTAATGGCAGCAATTACAGAGGCTATGCAATGACCCAAGAATTTAGAACAACCTAAAAGCTTTGGAATCAGTATTTTATCCATCTCATTTTCTCAGAATGTTGAAATTTCCCACTCTGACTTCTTATTATTGGTTGGGTGCTAACAGTATACTCAGGACAATAAATTAACTAGAATTCAGTGATTTTTCTCTCTAGTTATCGGCTGCCAGTTGCCCACAGGATATTTATCTATTCTGCCATGTTTAGTTTATTGTGGAGAGTAAGTGGAAGAGTAGCAATTAGCTTCTAAGTTCTACCTCTGCTCTTACTAACCCTTGGAATTATCAAAAATATTTTAGTTAAAGATTATATGTAAAATAATTTTTAATTGAAATGGGAATAAGATCATAGATTTAGTGTCAGAAATGACTTAGGCTCTATCTAGGCCAATTCCTCTCATTAGATGAGAAAACTGAGTCTGAGAGAGAGATTAAGTGACCTGTCCAAGGCTAAATAAGTGGTAAATGATGAATCTTGGATTTAAACCTCTTTTCCTAGTTTACATAATTCAGAATGAAATAATCAATGATTAAAAATTATGTTATCACATTCTGTTCACCATAAATAAAATATAGCAATACCTCACATCATCTGTAGAGCAAATTATATTTAATGTATTTGAGATCAAGCTTAATATTATAGTACTGTATTTTTTAAATTAAAAAAACTGCCATTATATATTGACATAGATCATTATAGTATAGTTTCATTCTCTTTCTAGTCTTACTTCATATTATTTTCCTCCTTCCTGCAATGTCCATTCAGTTGAACCAACCCCCTTGCTGTTTCACATGCACAACACTCATACAAAAGTGATTTCTCCATACCTGGAAAACACTCTCTTTTCATTTCTGCCTTGTAAAATCTTTAGATTACTTCAAGGCACAATTTACACATAACTTCCTACATTCAACTCTCTTTATCCTTCCTTATCTTCCCCCAATTATTTATGCTATCTCACTCTTAAAATTACATTGTACATATTGATTTGTATAAATGGTGTGCCCCACCAGAAAAATGCAAACTCCTTTCTAGCCAGAATTTTGCATGTGGAAGGTAATTAATATTTCTAAAGTGAATTAAACCTCCTTTCTTTTGCATATATATTTCATATCCAAATTTTTATATTGAAAAGTTTTTAAAGGGTGACAGATCAATCATCATCATGTTTAAACAAATGGTCAACTTGGTCAGATTATTAATTAGATAGGCAATTCATATGGAAAATGATGAACAACATCATTCCTGAATTAGTACATCATAAGACATAGTAATTGGTACTCTGAAGAAATAAAGACTTCTAATTTGAATATAAAGGAAATCATTATTTAATTATGATAGAAGCTGAATACTCTATTGTAGGGGTTTTTTAAAAAAATTTTCAAGGCAATGGAATTAAGTGACTTGCCCAAGGCCACACAGCTAGGTAATTATTAAATGTCTAAGTTAATTTGAACTGAGGTCCTCCTGACTTCAGGGCTCTATTCACTGCACCACCCAGCTGCCCCTTGAATAGTCTATTTTGGTTGGAATAGAGGATAAAAGAAGGAGAGTCATTTGAAATACGGCTTACAGTTTGAATCTAGATTTTGTAAGATCTTGAATACCATTATGGAGGCTTTGTATTAGTATATTCTGAAGGCAAATTAACAACAGCTTTTAAGCAAAGGAGTGACACAATTAAAATGTTTATTAAAAAGTTGACATAGGAGGGTGGCTAGGTGGCTCAGTGGATAAAGCACCGGCCCTGGAGTCAGAAGTACCTGAGTTCAAATACGGTCTCAGACACTTAGTAATTACCTGTGTGGCCTTGGGCAAGCCACTTAACCCCATTTGCCTTGTAAAAACCTAAAAAAAAAAAGTTGACATAGGCAGCAATCTGGAGTAAGAATTGAAGAGGGTTGAGACTAGAGGCAGAAGACTAATTACTATATCAGGTTATTAAAATAGTTCAGGCAATAAGTGATAACTTGAATTAGAATAGTTGATTAAGTGAAAGTAGGAAAGTGGGAATAGGAATATGGTGAAGCCAGAAAGAACAGGACTTGGCAAATGCTTGGTTGAAAAGGTTAATGGAGAAGAGAAAGTGACTCAGAGTTTTCAGTCTGGGTGACTGGAAAAGTCAGAATTAAAATTATTAAAGAATTAGAGAATTTAATGGGGAGGTCATTGTTAATGGGAGGGGGGGTTGATTAATAAAGCAAACATTAATCAATATACTTCCTTAAAGTATTTCTCTTTTTTCTTTATTGCTATACTTATTTACTCTTAACTTATGGAATAAAACAAACATTTCCATTATATAATATTATAAAAAACATGATTACATATGAAACTGCAAATGTATTATAGACAACTTGCTAATCTTTTTAAAAAGTTATTATATAAATTTTTCTTTTATCCTTCTTTCCCCTCCCTACTCTAGAAATAGCTAACGTATTTCTTTCACTTGTTGTATCTGGTTCAAAGGGTCATGTTATGACATGTCATTTCATGTATGTAAACAAGATTTTTTGTTGTCATAAATGTTTCCTTTCACTTTTAGGTAAAACACTCAATGTAATCATCTCGAATAGATTAGATTTTGAAAGTTATCTGTTACTTCTTAAGTTTATTATATGAATAGGATCAATACCATTAAAATTTCTGAAGTGCAATTCATACTTTATTTTTAAGTATTATCAAAACAAATTTTGTTGATAATAGACTCTCTCGCTATCGTATTCCCATATTATCAAGCTTATTGGTATATTATAAATTACTTTTAAGTACATTTTTGTAGTTATTTAGTTGTTTCAATTGTCTGTCTTTTAATCATCCCATTAAGAGTTTTCTTGGCAAAGATATGGAGTGATTTACCATTTCCTTCTCCAGGTCATCTTACAGATGAGGAAACTGATGCAAACATGGTGACTTGCACAGGGTCACACAGCTAGTAAGTTTTTGAAGCCAAATTTTTAACTTGGGAAGATGAGTCTTCCTGACTCCAGGTCTGGCACTTTATGTGCTGCACCACTCTGTGTGTGTGTGTGTGTGTGTGTGTGTGTGTGTGTGTGTGTGTGTGTGTGTGTGTGTTGTGTGTATGTCTGTGTGTGTGTCTATGTGTATGTCTGTGTGTGTGTATATATGTGTGTACCAAGAAGTATTTTGTAAAACACTAATAAGCTTCAATGACTTTCCTTTTAGGTGCTATGAGACAATGTTTAGATAACAAAAGATTTTTTAAAAGTATATTTTTTAAATTAAAAAAATCTTTAAACCAATTAACAGGGATATAAGGTTTATTTGCTTATGTCCACTCCAAAGAGCACATAGCCACTGATATCCATCATGCTTGGGATTCTCTCCCTCTTTACTTCACATCCTGTGGTATCCTTAGGTCACTTTAGAATTCATCTTATGTAACTTTTGTTTTTGGCCTACTCTCAAAAGAAGTTACTTTGTTTTCTATTTCTGTCTTTGTATTCCCAATTCCTTGTAAATAATAAAAGTTTTGATGAATGTTTTTTTTAATTGAAATATATATTATATCATTAGGAGAAAATTTCCTGAAAATTATATAAATTATATAAAGCATATATGCCATAATTGCTTTAAGGGATTGTGATTTTGGAAAAAAAGAGGAGAAATATCATAAAATTTTGTTTCATTAATAATTCAGTGTATTTATAGTACAATTTGTGAAGGAGTGTGACTGAATTTTATACTCAGTCTTTGTGAACTTAAGGTGATCTGTTTCTATAGATTTAAAATAATTTGAAGTTTTTTCCCTCTAATGTTTATATTTAACATCTCTAATCATGAGATAAGCACTCCTTCTTTCTAGATGCTATGCAGGAGTGAATTGCTGTCATTCATTATCAGTACTTTGTTTTTGTTTGTAGACTATTAATCCACATCAACAGAATCTTGGAAACATCCAATATAATTTTGGAGGAAATTGATTTGAGTTTGTCTTATTTCCTTTCAGTAAAAGGCTAACCAAAATCTGAAGAAATGAAGCTAAACTTTGAGCATTGTAATTGCATAAATTAGATTGAGTTGTCAGCAAGGTTTTTGACAATTGAAGCAATTGTTAAACTTTTCCTGGCTCTCAGCCTTTGCAATATTGACCCTCTTTGTGCCTTCTGCTACTGGAGAGCATTCAGAAAGTTAGCCCTCACTCCCACATTCTTCAAGGATACCATCTGTACAGGCTGGATCTTCCTCCCTTTTTACCAAAGGTACTTGGTCTAAGTGGAATAATTTGGTTGCCTTACTTTTTTCCTTCTCATGCTCTCCAAAGCTCCCCATCCTTTCTTCTCTACCTTACCAGCTTATGCTCCATCTCTATCATCTTTATCTCTAGCTCATTGGGAAGAGAGTCAGCATTTAATTTCACTGATATGTTCCAGATATTGTGCTAAATTCTTTACAAATTTTATTTGATCTTCATTGCATCTCTGAAGCAGGTGCTAATATCTCCTTTTTATAAAGTGACTTTATAAGTGACTTGCCTGACAAGCCTCACAGAGCTAGTGAGTGTTTGAAGGTGGGTTTGAACTCAGGTCTTCCTGACCCTAGAGCTAGTTAGTGCTCAATCATTGTGCCATCTAACATATCTATAGAGATAGTAATGGACCTAGGTAGTACATTGGATAAAATTTCAGCCCTGGCGTCAAGAGAACCTGAGTTTGAATATTGCCTCGGACACTTGATACTTACTAGCTATGTGACCTTGGGCAAGTCAGTTAATTCTGACTACCTTGCATCCAGGGTCAACTCCAGTCATCCTGATTCATATCTGACCACCAGATGACTTCAGAGGAGAAAGTCATTTTCTTGTAATGGCATCACTTCCCTGATGTCATGGTCTTATTCAAGAATAAAGGACAAACATCATTATCAGAGATAGATACATGGATACAGAGTTAGGATTTGAATCCAATTTGACTCTAAATTCAATGCTCTTTTCACTCCAACCAAGGGTGTAATGAAATCCATTTGGTCATTATTCTAGCTTATTTTCCAATTGGGTTCAGTTCTTGAAGATGTCACATAAATTACACATACATAAATACATACTTACATATATATATACATATATGTATATATGCAAATCTGGAAATCCTAAATATTTTCACCCATTCATCTAAACCTGAAAATCTTGAATAATATAGTCCAGATAAATCTGGAAGGAAAAAATACATTTTGAAATTTTCTTATGTACATTTTTAAAGGTGCTTGTGTTGTAACATTATGTAGAAATAGGTCATTATTGACATAGGGTGATTTTCGTTATAGAAAAATTATATTTGATACCTAATATTTTCAGTAAGAGTACATCTTTCACCATAGAAAGGAGAGAGTACATACTTTACCAGTAACTTGGTAATGTTGTGTGTGTGTGTGTGTGTGTGTGTGTGTGTACATATATACACACATATATATCATTTTAGATTTATAGTTAAAATCTAGAGAAAAGGTATTCTTGATAATTGATGAGAAGTCAAACTGGTTAAGATTTGTTTTTACTGAAATATATAGGAATGAGGTATTCTGCTGAGTTAAACTTTCAAGTTAACTAGATTCTAATAAGCCGTGTTTTTAAGCATTCTATCCATGGATTCATTCTTACCAGTCTGCTTTAGTAGCAGCTGTGCCCTGGCATCACCTTGAAGGCTTGCTGTAGTTTCCATATTCAAGATTACATTTTCTAGAGCTTTGTATGAAGCTGGCTGGCCAAAGAAATTACAGGGGCTGGTTTGTTCTTTCCATTTCCCTCATCACTTTTAGTCATAAGCCTTCTAACTTCACTCTGGATTCTCCTTTCAAGTCATTAGGCATCAGGATTAGGAATCTCTCTTAAAAATACCCAGTGGAGAATTAAGAATAACCCTGTCAGCTACAAAATTGATTCCTTTTCTCTTTTCTGTTATATCCCTATATATTTAAACTGTAAGACTGCATAGAGTAATTTCAACCAAGCTGTTGTCTGAAATCAGAGTCTTTGACCAGGGAGTTGTGCCCTATTAATTGATTCAATTGAATTATGAAAGACACAAAGGAGGGTGTAGTGCTTTGCAGAGACATAGCTACAGTTGTACTAGTTACAGACCTGTGGCAGATTAATTATAGGAGTGGGGAATAGAGGCAAAGACAGGGGGGAGACAGAGAAAGCAAAGTTGGAAAAAAGGGAAAAAACCACATAATTTTTCCCTTTTTCTACCCAAAGTTGAATCTGAGAGAATAGCTGATGCCAGGAAGTTTCTCTGCAAATGATCTTTCTGAAAAATGACCTCAGATGGGTCTGTCCAGAAAGTTTTGGAAGACTAGAAGCCACAGACCTCATTCTTTTCTACCTTCCCAAAGTTGAGATTTATTCCGTAAAAGGCTGCTTTCTCTGAGTTACTCAGTTCTGTTCATAAGATACTGTACTACAGCACAAACTAATTCAATCCATAGCAGATTGCACTTGTGTTTAAGTGAGAAACCTTCCTGGATTAATAGAGGAAGAGCCTAGAATCTTTGTGTGAGAGAGCCAAGGATAGTAGAAAAACAGCTGTTTGACTGGAGAGCCTACTAAAGTGCAGCTGTAATAATTCAATTTATCTTCTGTTTCCTTCTGCTTTTCTCTGCATCTGTTTCACAGTTGTGGAAGCTGAAGGACATGAATCTCTTTTTTAACAGGGGTCTAGAGGCAACAAAATTGTAACCCCATTTTAACATTATTTTATCAGCAGAATAGTTAAAATTGGCATCAGTCTTCTCTCTTTCCAAGAAGTCTATCAGGAGAACATCAAAAAATTCTAACCCATATGCCTACTTTCTCATTTATATCCAATTTTTTCCCTGGCAATAATTTAAATATACATTGAGAATGCTCTCAATATATAGTAGGGAATTGGCAGAATTTTACAAACAATATTACGCAAAAGGTCACATTAATTACATAAATGACTGAAGGATGACTATTTTCTTCTCTAGAATAACATGGTGGGACTTGGATAACATCTTGGTTTCTATAGTAGAACTTCTTATCTATTATCTTTTAATCATTATCTGTTGTTCCCTCATTTCACCCCCCCCCCCAAAAAGAACAAACTTAAGGGTTAGGAATATTAGATAAAGAGTAAAAATTCTCAGGTATCTAGTCTTATCTTTGACCCTAATCTTGAGCAGTTTGCTTAAGTTTTCAAGTTCAATTTTCATAACAAAGTGAGAATAATATAATGATTGTTTTCATTAATTAGTTTGTGACAGTTAAATGAGCTAATTTATATGGAAGCAATTTGAATATTGAAAAGCACAGTGTAAACATAAACTAGTATTAGTATCATCATCATCATCATCCTTCATTTTATAAGTGACTTTCTGGGAGGTTGAGAAAATTTGCTCCCAAATGTATGGTTGACTAGTAATGATCTATAGCCTGTATTTCTGGATGGTTTCCCCTACTGGGAAATTTCATGTATTAGTCAAGTTGGAATTGAAAAGGTTTTGGTTTTAAAGAACACAAGATTACTTGTTATGGTTGACTCTTGCAAGATCATCAACAATTGAAAGAAAAAGAAAGACAGTTCCTGAATGCAGCCATAGATCACAGCTAACTAGGCTAATTAGGGTTTGATGCAACATTTTAAAATTTTAAATTGGGAAAATGTTTCAAATGCTTTTAGCTGTAAAGCAAAATCACACATGAGAATACTAATTGACTATTCAATAGGAAGGACACTGATGAATTACAGAGCACCCAGAGGCAAATGACCAGGATCTTAGAAAAGCTTTGATAATGCTTTATGAAGGTGAGGTGAAGTAAGGAGTGATATTTATCCTGGAGAAGAAAATCCTTGAGGGTTGGGAGTGGAGTTTTAGTCTTCAGTTTTTTGAGAGATAAAACAAGTTCTGATGCAGAACTTGTAGAAATGTTGAATACAAGCAAATTTAGACCTTATGATTTCTTGTAATTAGAACTATCCACAAGTGTAATGGGATGCCTGGGGAAAACATTGAGTCTCTGTTCATTAGAGGTCTTTAAGTAAATGACTACTTGTTTATGTATGTTAAATCTCAAGTATTATACTTCTCTGTCATTATGCTTTTATGAAATATTTTAAAAGATCAACTCATGTAAATTTACTTTGATTCCAAAATAAAATAATCAAAAATAATCCCAAAAGTAAAAGAAATGCATCAATGCTAGAATTTCCTAATATATAACTGAAAAGGATTAGCATTACCAAGAGCAATATATGTACTGCTTTCTACAGCAAAGTCATACCACAAAATAATTCATTTTGCTAGGAAACCTGTTCTGCAGGAAGACATGAGTTTTGGAGTCTGTTTTAGATACTTACCAGTTGTGTGACTATGGGGTAAGTCACTTGACTTCTTAGCCTCACTATCTTCATCTGTAAACTTCGGAGACAGTAATGTCACTAAAACCAAGTGAAGAAAAAAAAGATGATCTTAGAAAAAATGTTGATTGTCAGTATCAAATGTTGAAGAAACCTTAGACAGGATTAATCTCTCATCATACTTAGAGAGGATACCCAAACAATCAGAAATTGTACTTGGAATCAGCTCTTAGCACAGTCTCACACATAGTAGAGGCTTAATAAATGTTTAATGAATATATAACTAAGAGTTTTTCCTCCTTCAGAATTGACTCTGATCTAAAATGTATTGCAATTGAAAGAGCAATGGCCTAGAGTCAGAAAACTTGGATTCAAAGCCTGCTTCTGGTGGTGACTATTTGAGAGACTTTGGGCGGGGCTTTTAACCTACCAATGCCTCAGTTTCATCATTTGTACAATAAAAAATTTGAATTTATTAGGTCCTGAGGTCCTTTCCGGTCTACTCTGAGATAATTCTGACAAAGTGAATACTAAGTGAAACAGAATTTTCCCCTCCAGTATTTATGAATATACTCTCCAACCTCTACCATAGGCATAGTCAAGAATATGAGTAAAGATTCCTAAGATGTTAACAAGAATCTGTTACTGCCAACCTTTTCATGTTTTCTATGTCTACAACTTCAGGCTGGCTTAGCATGCAAGACTTTATATTTTTTCTTTGCTAGTATATATTTATTGATGTATTTTGTTTTTCTAAAATCTACATTTTGCAATCTATCATGATCTAATCCACCCAGAAGCCTTTTTTAGGCTATACATAAATAAAGAGAAATGTGAACAAATGAGGGAAACTACCTAGGAATAATAGATACCATTCTACCACCATCATCACATTTTTTTCAAGTTTTCTCATAGGAAATGTTATATTACCAACCTCTAAATCCCATAAAAAATCTGCAAAAAAATTTCATCCACCAGTTTATCCTTCTCTAATTAAAGCTGTTTTCCTTCAAGTACAAGCATTTGAGATAAAAGTTAGTTCTTATTCTATTTGCTTAGCACATCATAGCATCTGCTGTACACATATTTGTTGAATTACCTTGCATTATTTAATTTTCATGTTTTATACACAGTTTATTGATTAATATTGAAATATTTTTTCTGCTATTGTGACTTTTTTCCTGCTACCTTATGGGTTAAATGTTAAATATTCGTGGAATGATCTGAAATTCAAAAAACAATTAATTTGTTGTTTTGATTTAAAAACACATTCCACATTTTAAACAGTTGCATTGAAAAACCCTTTTGGACAATCCATTTGCCATTTGATTATAGTTGTTGGTAAGATAAGAAATAGGAACAGATATCCAGAAATATGAAAAAAAAATTTAGTTGAAAGTAACACCTAAAATTTTAAATAATAATAAAAGGCATATACTAGATAAGAAGTAGGAATCCATGTTTTTCTTAGTGTTCTGTTCTGACTTGAATGAAGAATAGATGACTAACATCTCTATATATGGAATTCCATTCTCTCCCCTGGGTTTGAGGGCTGCATCATCACTTGTCTATTGAAAATTTAAAATTGATGTCCTTAAAACACCTCAAATTTAACATATCCAAAATAAAATCATTTTCTTACCTCTCAAACCTTCCTTCTTTCTGATTATGCCATTTTTGAAGGTATCACTATCCTTTCAGGCTTCCAGAATTGTAATAGAGGCTGTGGAAAAAAATAGGAAAAACTAGTTAGTGGAACTATGGAACCAATTTGGAGAACCATCTGGAATTATGACTAAGGAGTTACTAAACTATTAAACCCTCTTACCTATTATTAGCTCTATGTTCTTAAAATATTTATAACAGCTCTTTTTGTGGTGTTAAAGAATTGGAAATTGTGGGGATGCCCATCAATTGGGAAATGACTGAATAGGTTGTAATATATGATTGTTTTGGAATACTACTATAGTATTAGAAATGATGAGCTCAATAATCTTAGAAAAATACAGATGCACTTTCTTTTTTGTTTTGTTTTGTATTTTTTTAGGTTTTTGCAAGGCAAATGGGGTTAAGTAGCTTGCCCAAGCCCACACAGCTAGGTAATTATTAAGTGTCTGAGACCGGATTTGAACCCAGGTACTCCTGACTCCAGAGCTGGTGCTTTATCCACTGAGCCACCTAGCCGCCCTCAGATGCACTTTCAAGAAATAATGAAGAGGGAAAATGGGCAGAATCAAGAGAATATTGTATTTCGTAAAAACAATATAATTTTAAGAACAACTTTGGGGGGTCATCTAGGTGGCGCAGTGGATAGAGCACTGGCCCTGGAGTCAGGAGTACCTGAGTTCAAATCCGGCCTCAGACACTTAATAATTGCCTACCTGTGTGGCCTTGGGCAAGCCACTTAACCCCACTGCCTTGAATTAAAAAAAAAAAAAAACAACTTTGAATGTCTAAGTCATTTTAGCTATGATAAATACCCAAATGAACTATAAAGGACATATGAAGGAAGACACTATCTGCATCCAGAGAAAGAACTGGTATGTATAGAATGATTTTATATAGCTCTATGCATATTTATTTCTAATGCTAACCATCTCTAGGACAGAAAGAAGGGGGGGGGGAAGGGGGGAAAAAGAAAGTTATATAATAACTTTATTATCAA
The DNA here is from genome assembly GCF_037893015.1 of Macrotis lagotis. Lineage (NCBI taxonomy): Eukaryota > Metazoa > Chordata > Mammalia > Peramelemorphia > Peramelidae > Macrotis > Macrotis lagotis. The sequence goes on along the minus strand of NC_133658.1, from coordinate 182,977,594 downwards.
TTTAAAAGGAATAGTAATTTGTACATAATAGATTTGCAGTTTCATACACATCTATTCTCTTGTGTTATATAAATGTTTATTTCTTAAGTTTTTATATTTTAAGTTCTTAAGAATAAAAATAATAAAACTGAAAAATATCAGCATAACATTCAATTTCTCATACTTGCTCACTTGATATAACCAGTCACTTGCTAAATCTTGCTATTTCTACCTCCATGACACATCTCACATACAATTGCTTCTTAATCATGAAAGTACTTTCTTAATTCAAGTCCACATCACTCATTGCCTGGATTACTGACAACCATTTCCTAATTGGACCACTCCCATAAGTCCCTCATCACTCCAGTCAGTGTTCCACTAAGGAGCTATCTCTCCCCTTTTAGTCAACTCCCTATTGCCTTTAGGATAAGAAATGTGTCTCTAATTAACTTTTAAAATATTTTCCAACCTCTCTTTCTACTTTTATTGAATATCCCCCCCCCCCTTCATACATACTCTGCAATCTAGCAAAACTAGCCTTTTCTCTTTTCTTTTTACATCCGACTCTTCCCCACTCATCTTCATATCTTTCCACTGGCCATCCATCATGCCTAAAATGCATTTCCTCCTCATTTCTCCCTCATGGGATCCCTCTATTCCTTCACAATTCAACTTGAGTAACACCTTCTAAAAAAACTGAAGCTTTTCTTGAATCACTTATTCAGCTCCTAATGTTCTATCTACATAACTAACTATATTTAATTCTTAATATTTATTTGTATTTATTTCTTATGTTTATTAAAAAGTGGATTGGAAATAGTGATTGTTTTGTTCATCCATTGCATTTGTAAACAAAATGTAAATATTGTATTTGTAAACAAACATTGTATTTATAAACAAACAAAAACAAAACCCAGCCACTCTTAGCAAAGTGCTCTAAATCACACAGGTGTCACAGATGACAACACAAAGCAGAGATGGGAGTTGGAGTGCTCTGGTGTAAGAAGACAATTTAGCCAAATTAATGTATAGGTAGAAGAATAATGTGGTTGAAAGACCAAAACTGAATTTTGAAAGAGGTTAACGACCATACAGAGGAGTTTCTGTTTTAAACTAGAGACAATAAGGATCCATTGAATTGACTGAATAGGGGAATGAAAACAAATTTTGTTGTGGGGTGAGGGGAAAGGCATTGAGGATAATACTGAGATCATAAACTTGAAAACCAGGACGAATGACAGTGCCAGCAACAGGTGGCAAATATGATATAAACTAGTTGTTATTGTTTTCTAATGAAGGGGATGAGATAAGCTAACTCATTTTAAGGTAACCAAAAATGATTTTTCCGTAAGGCTTAAATCATGATACTTGGTACATATTACATTTAAACCATTCTATATAGTATTGAGATTATGGGGGTTTATGTCTTTATTTTCAATAGCAAAAGCATAAGTAGGAAAGAGTAAAATGTCATAAATGATTTCCCGTTCAATATCTCACATAAGTTCAGAACTGAGATCTTACCAAAGGTCATTTATTGAAATTCATACCTGAACAGGAATCCTCTAGACAATATACCCAAGGTATCATCATCCAACTTAAGCTTAAAGACTCTAAGAAAAAGGAAACCTACTATCTCTCAATGTCATCCAATAATAAATGCATATAAAATAAAAATATATACATCTTTAATTGTTTGCTTAAAATTGATTAGTTGTATATCTCATAAGTCATCTCAATGGAATTTGGGGATGGCATTATACAGCAAAATTAGTTGAGCTGCAATATAGCCATTTTACAGTCTCCTAGATGTAAACACAATTTATTTGGATTTACTTCATTCATTAGCTACACAATCACTTGTAAAAAATCTTTACTAATTTATGTTCTACTGTGAATGTGAACAATAGTGCCACACAGTATAAAACTTTCACTTTATTGTGTTTCATTAGTAGGAGTCTAAGACAACATGGGAAGAGTGCTGTTCTAGAAATTTATCTTGAGTGCAATTTTAAGGTTACAAAAGCTGTATTGATTATTGTTACCAACAATTTCCAACACAATATATATGAAGTGAAAAAAAACAAACAACAACCATTCTGATTATTCATCCACCCAAATGCATTTTCATTTTGGTAACATCTTTGTGCATTAAAATCTGTCTTGCTCAAATAAGTAAGATAAAATACATACCAGATCAGATTAGTTGAAAATGCTATTTGGAAGATTGTTCTTGTTCTGAAACTTTCTGATAGAAAATGCATGTTTATAATGGTGGAGTGACTCTATAGTTAAAGTGTAATCCTCTCAATCCTGGTTGAGAGATGGAGAGTAATAAGCAGGAGAAAAGCAATTTGCTAAGATCAACTTTGTATACAGTAGCAAAAACTGATTATATGGTAGCAAAAGTTTTAATTTTCAACTTGCAATGGTAGTTTAATTCTTCACAGAAGAGAGTAAAGTAGATGCCTAAAGAGAGTACAAAGCTAAGTTTGTTGCTTCTCTACCCCAGGTCAAGGATACAGAGGCAGAAAAATGACCAGGACTAGAGACATCTGTCCTAACTGAACACTTAATTGTTGCAGAGAAGGACTTGGACTTTTTTTTTTATTAAAAAGTGTAATGGATTCAATATAAAAGGAAACAGCATAGTGTACATTTCATGCAACAAGGAATACAGGTCACAGACAGGAAAAATGCAGGAAAAAGGAAGGACTTTCTTTTTTCTAGTGACATAGTCTGTGTAAAAGAAGAGGACGTGTAGGAACAGCTAAGCAGTCCCTACAGACAGGGCTGTGTGCAGGTGGAATCAGAAGCAAATGAAACAAGTTTGTACTAATGACTTTGGGGACTAGAATGCCCCAAGAATGGAAGAAGAGGACCATATTATCAGCAATGACCTCTAATTTGCAATTAAAATGACTATTGGGCATGAAAATGGACACCTGGATGAGCAGATTGTATAATGAGGATTAGGTGTTTAGAGAATTTTGCTAGGTACTTTTGACGATATTTTCCCTGTCATTCCAGAAAGTTTACTGGGGCCAGGTAACTGTTGCTTTTGATTGGTGAAAGTCAGTGTTAGTTCTCCAGAGGAATAATAAAGGCCTTCACATTTAGAATTACATATCATGAGACTTAGCATTGATCCTCTGAATAGTTTCTGTATCCACATTTTGTGCATTCAGTAATAATAACCATTATTTCTATAGCACTTTAAGGTTTTCAAAGGGGAGATAAAGATTTAAAAATGCCAAACTTTTCATAATTTTCTATACCATTCCCACATATATTGTGAAATATTATTTAGAATTAAAAAATAAAACAGGTTAATTTTAGCAAAATTTGCCTGTGGTATCTAAGGGAAAGAAGTGAATTCTAGTTTGTTGATTGAACAAAACCTGATGTAAAATATTGCAGAGCATTCAATGAATATTCTCACCTAGTTCAGTCCTTCAGATGTATATCATGGAAAGGAAAAAAATTGTTTGGGGATGGCTTTTAAAAGAAATTTTCTTCACTTAGTCACATCATATCATAAAGGTGATCACTTAATATTCTGAATGGTTGTGCTAGTACGAGGTCTTGTAGATCCTACCAATGTGGAAAAGTTTTGAGAATGGATTTGTTGATAGACTATTTATTATATGAGGTCTAATCTAACTTTATTTATTGTTTATTCATCTATTTATTTATTTTAATCTAACTATATTTAGAACAGATCATCATTATCATCATCATCTTCTTCATCATCTACCTAGTGCGTCAAGATTTACCAAATAATATCATTTGCTTCTCACCACAGTCCTGTGAGTTAGGTATTATTATCATCCATTTTACAAATTAGGAAACTAAGACTGGTAAAGAGTAAATGACTTGTCCAAAGTCATATGATTAGTAAGTGTCCAAATTAGAATTCACACTCATGTCCTCCTGACTTCAACTTTAAGATTTTATCCACTATGTCATCTAGCTGGCTTGTCACCAATCAAGCTTTAAAATGTCATTTTGGCCACCATAGCAGCTCTTTAGAGTGTCTTCCAAGTTACAAAGGGATTGAGGTTTCCACTATTAAACTGTTTATTTATTCTAGGAAGGTTGTTAGGCAGCTAACTGACTCAGTCGTTAGAGGTCTGAGCCTGAAGTCAGAAAGAATTGAGTTCCAATGTGACCTCAAGTTTGTGTGACCCTGGGCAAGTCACTTAACCTCTATTTGCCTTAGTCTTTTGGAAGAGGAAATTGTGAAACATTCCAGTATCATTGTCAAGAAAAATGTTGCAAACAACTGAACAACAACAACAACAACAACCACCACCACCATAGGGAGGTTGTTAACAATGGAAATGTCCTGCATTTGTCATGAGGAGTCCACATCATTAAGTGTGAAAGGACCAATGTACAGTTCTGAGATCTCTGGCTAATTTATTCATTTTTACCTTTATTACTGTGACTACTTTATTATACAGATATTTTTTCTACAAAGAAACCATTCATGAGATCTCTCTAAATTATCTAAATACCACTGGCTTCCACTTAAGAATTTTATAAAGGATATCAATTCCTGCTTTCCATGCCTCCCCCCAAAACAGAAGCCAAATTCCCTTACACTAGAAAAGCTCTTTCTACTTAGCATTTAGATTTGGCTTCTATTGTCTTGACAAATGGATCCCTGAAAATTTCTCTGATTACAGCTACTTTTCCCTGGCAAACACTTTAGATCCCTTAGGGTATGACAACAATGTCTAGACAAAGTTACTCTATCACTCATGCTGTATTCCCTCTTAGCAAAATGCTTAAAAAGTCACTTTTCATACAAAGTACTCTGTCACCACAACAAATTTTGTTTCAAAGCAAACAAAATAAAGTACCCTTTAAAAATAAATCAAAAAAAGCATTTTGAGAGATTCTGTTCAATATTTATCTTTTTTTTATGAAATATAGCAAAGGGAAGAAGACAAATTTTTATCCATTAAATAGTGTCATGATTATTGGTTCTTCATCTTTTTGAAATATAGGGAAACTGCAAGGATAATTTATTCTCTTTAGTTTTAGGTTGACTGGTAGTTATTAAAATGGAACTACTGTCATATTTCTGCAGCAGAACTAATGTAAAATAAGAATTTTAAATTATGTAATGGCAAAATGCCTTATCAGACTGTTTTCTAAAGTATGATCACTTATAAGGTATGAATAAATGCTAAAATATTTCTCTATTAAAGTTTTAATTTTCAACTTGAAATGACAACTGAATTCTCAGGTTAACTTGACATTTTTGAACACTATTTTGCCCTTGGAGTTGTTCAATTCAGTTTAATTTAAATTCAAATGCATATTAAGCACCTGCTCTGTGTAAGACAGGTTCTCGTCACTGGCAATGAAAACTTAAAAAAAAAATCAGACCCTATTTTCATTTTATTGGAAGATTGCACTACAAAATGTACTTAATAAATCACTAAATATATTTGCAAAGTAATGCAAAATACTTTTAGTAGCGAGAAATCGGGGGGTGGGGGTGGGGGTGGAGTAGGAAAACCATCATATAGAATGATGCTACATAGTGCTTTGGAAAAAAGCTCAGAAATCTAGGAATTAGAGGCATATATTCTCAGTGTGTGGGGGGGGTGAGAATTAAGGAAGAGCATTCTTGAGATAAGGAAGGATGAATAACATTTTCTAGTTACTTTGGAGACCATGTTTGTATAATGGGAATAAAAGGGCAGGATCTGCAGTTAATAGACATGTATGTAAGCATTACCATGCACTAGAGTGGGTAAATATATATATATTAAGAAATCCTGGGTTGAATCTTATCTCAGATACTTAATATAGTTAAGTTCCTCCTCTAAACTTCATTAATATATTAGGGATAGTGTTTGTTAGTAAAGTGAGGATAATAATATTTGTTCTAACTACAAGTTGTGGAAAATCTTAATATGTTATAGAAATGTGAATTATTAGCATGATGGACAGTTAAGTATTTCATACTGATAAGTTAGAATGAAAGAATTTACTAGAAATTCTTTCATCTGTAGTTCATACTATTGCTTAATCTGTATTTAACATTCAATTCCATTTTTTTCTTACAAAGCTTAAGTCTTTAAAAAAAACTTGCTATATTCATTCTATTTCTCAATTTGGTTAAGCCTGTTATTTATAGAAGAATGAGAACTTACAAGGGGCATATATCTAAGGATCCAGGGTCTTTTTTTAGTGGTAACAACAGAATTTCCAAAAGTCTGACTTATAGCTATGTAAGCTCTTTAGTGCACATGGGGGCAAGCAGGAATATGGGCACCTTTAAAAAAGTGATATACCACTGAGACTTTATTAATAGGTGCTATTAAATTTTTGAAGTCATTTAACTTCCTTAAGGAGTTCCAAAATAGTCTTTACTTTTTTTTCCCCTTAAAAGCCAGAGGTTTCAAGATTGTAGAGTTCTCTATGACCTTGACAATTCAAGGGATCATGATCAGGGGAAGAACAGATCCCAGCCCTGTTAAAAGACCTATAATACAAGAGTGGGATAGAGGAATATCTGTTGTCCTACCTACAATTTCAACTAAAACATCATTAGCATTCATTTAGCTCTCTGATTCTGCTCTGATTCCTGCCAAATACTTTTCTGATTTTTGATTTTCTGATTTTCTGGATTTCGAGCACAACAGTGATTATTTGTTATAACTGTAATGAAACACTTTGAGAATTTTTGAAGTATTACAAATTCCAAAATGTGGAAAGTATCTGGTTCTAAACCTGCTTGCTCATTGTGCTCAGTTCTTAATATGATTTCTCCAAGGGGTTCTGATGGCACATAATGGCTAAAACAATGCTATAATATGGACATGAAAAAAATTGGATATAATCATGTGGTGGTACCTTTGATTGGAAAGGTCTATCTATATGAAGGTCTGATCTCCTCCCTTAGCCAGAAACAAAGAGGCATTCTTTAATTTGTTTATACTAAGTCTACTATTATTTATAACAGACTATCTAGCAACAACTACTTTTGGATGATGGTGACAACAATGAAGACAATGATGACAATGATAAAGTTTAAAAGAGATGACACATTTCTTAAAGGAAAAGAGTTTTGCATGATGAGGTCTTTATTTCTGTGATGAATTCTTACCATTTCCGGGTGTTGATAGATTTTATAATGTGAGATTTTTACATATCTTATTGCAACTTGCATAATGCCATGACACTGTTCCTTTGTTTAAATGGTTACAAATGACTATTTTAATAGACATCAACATTCACACCTGTCTTTTTTAATATAATAATTTGTGTGTAATTTAATGTATTCTCAAGAATAATAGATGTAGGGGCGGCTAGGTGGCACAGTGGATAAAGCACTGGCCCTGGAGTAAGGAGTACTTGGGTTCAAATCCATTCTCAGACACTTAATAATTACCTAGCTGTGTGGCCTTGGGCAAGCCACTTAACCCTATTTGACCTGCAAAAACCTAAAAAAAAAAGAAGAATAGATGTAGGGGTGGCTAGGTGGTACAGTGGATAGAGCACCAGCCCTGGAATCAGGAGGACCTGAATTCAAATCTGGCCTCAAACATTTAATAATTACCTAGCGGTGTGACCTTGGACAAGTCATTTAACCCCACTGCCTTGCCAAAAAAATATATGTAGATATAAACATTTTTAGGTTATTATTTTAACTTCATGAGAGCAATAAAAATAATTTTTATATATGCTAAGTTCAAAGACATTTTGACTTTTATGATTTCAAATAGTTTCATATATATTCTAATAGCACATTCACACATGCACACATATATGTGTGTGTATATATATACATATATATGTATGTATGTATATATATATATATATATATATATATATATATGCTGAAGTTACAATTCTACTATTTTGATTTTTTTTGCACAAAAGACCGATTGTCCCAGTGAATGGAAGTCTGGTTGAAATGTTAGGGAAACCTGTGTTCAGGTTCTGGGTCTCTAAAAGATATTTGCTATGTTACCATAAGCAATCTACTTAACTTCCTAGGAAACTAGATAGTTTAAGTAGTTCTAGGAAACTCTCAGAGGTCTAAAGTTAGCAAGAAAATGCCTTTCTATATCAGTTTAAGGACAATAATTCCCCAAATGTATGAAATCACAAGTCTGGAGAAAGAAAAATTAAACCAAAAACAAAAGCATCTTGTATACTGATTTGTACTTTATTTTGCATTCATTTTTATTTACATTACAACATGTATATGAATTGAATTAATGTGTATCTGGATGATCCTATCAAATCTAATTGCAATTATCATTGTAGAATATATTACAGAAAAACCATCAAAAAGGAAAAATAAAAGCTAGATTCTGATTTTGATCTATAAACAAAATTTTCAGTGACCCTCTAGATTTGTCAGAGAACAGGAAGATTCTTTTCCTATCTTGCTAGAAATATTTTAAATAAGCTTAAACTTAAACTCCATAAAACTAAAACTTTTTTTCTTATTCTTTCTTTTGTCACACTAGAAATCAGTATGCTAGCATATTCTGTCAATATCATTTGTTTTTTTAAAACCCTTGTTGTTACTACCTTTTCCCCCCTCTAGTTAAAAGGATCCCTATTCATTAAACCTCACTGATGTTATTCTTTCATCCTCATGTTAATAATCTATTTTACTTCCCTAGCCAGATATCATTTGTAATAGATTTGAAATTTTTAAAATTGTTTAATTAATATTAATACTATATGTAATAAAATATATATCATTTACATAGAAATTCATTGTTCCTCTATTTAAGAACATATAAGTACAAGGACTAATAATCAACATGATACTGATAAGTGAGTACAGTTCTTACTAATCTGTTTTAATAAATAAGATATATTGTATTATTGGTGTATTGGTTATTTGTCTTTCATTCCTGTTCAATTTTTCATAACCCCTTTTGGGATTTTCTTAGCTAAAATACTGAAATGGTTTGCCATTTCCTTGTTCCACTCATTTTACATTTGAGGAAACTCAGACAAATAGCATGAGAAAACTTGCCCAGGGTCACAAAACTAATAAGCCTCTGAGGCCAGATTTGAATTTAGCAGGATAAATCTTCCTGAATTCAGACCCAAGACCCTATCTACTATATCACTAACTGCCCCTATTTTGTAATTAGTATTTTATATTTATGTAAAAATACAATATTTGGGTCAATTTCAGTATTTTAAATTGTTTCAAGTTAGTTAACATCTACCCAACCTGAATTAAGCTGTTCAGTTGCTGAGCAAGCACTTTTCCATTTTAAAAATAGCTTTTGGGACGTCTAGGTGGCGCAGCGGATAAAGCACTGGCCCTGGAGTCAGGAGTACCTAGGTTCAAATCCAGTCTCAGACACTTAATAAGTACCTAGCTGTGTGGCCTTGGGCAAGCCACTTAACCCCATTTGCTTTGCAAAAAAAAAAAAAAAAAACAAACTAAAAAATTATTGATGTTTGATATTGACATTTCTCAAATTTCCTCCTGAATTCTTCTACCTCCTGCATCCCAGAGTGTCACCCTTATAATGAAAACATTTTTAAAAACAAAAAAAAAAATCTTGAACAAAACTGATCAATACACAACAAAATAAAAATGAATTTAATGTAGTGTTCCACACTTAAGGACTCCACATCTCTGCAGAAGAGTAAGGGGTAGATATTTTCTTTATTTTTTATTTAGTCCTTTTAAATTCTTAACATTAGGAACATTCATTTTTAATTATTTTACTGTGATGTTTTCATTTTCATTTTTTGTAGTCATCATGTTTATTGTTTTCTTGGTTTTGCTTATTATTGCTTTCCATTGTTAGATATAAATCCTTACATGCTTCTTTGCAGTTTTCAATTAAATTTTTTTTCAGATGATATTTTATAACCACATGTTTATGGTGATATTTTACAACCACATGTACCACAATTTGGTCATTTCATGATTGATACCTAACTTTGTTTCTGTCCTTTTGCTACCTTCAAAAAATGTTTTTATTGATATGTATATGTAGTCTTATTTCTCTGTCTCTCTCTGTTACAAACACACACACACACACACACACAAAACTCCTTTAAGTTTCTTCCTTTCTCTTTCTCTCTGTTTCTCCTTTTCTTTCTCTCCCTTTTTTTCATTCTTTGCCAATTTGCAGGGTATAAGATGAAACTTTAAAGTTTTTTTTAATTTACATTTCTTTTATAATTAATGATTTGAAGAATTTTTTCCACTGGTTGAGAATACTTTGTAGTACTTCTGAAAACTGTTCATATCCTTTGGAGTGTAATATATTTATTAATTGTTTATATAAGCCATTTTTAGTAGTAAAAAATGTAAACCTCATATCCCACTTTAGAATCTTTTTATGACTTTAGAAATAATATCATCCAAGTTAATGAAATTTTACTATAGATGGAAATTATGGAGAAATTGGATTTTACTTTCTATTGTTTTATGACTTATAATGATGAAAATAAAGAACACTATGTAAAAGTGATTTCATTGACAGATTTTAAATGTCAATTTTATACAACTACAATATTCTCATATTATCAGGTGTACTGAACAGCAAATATATTATTATTGCATAAAAACCAGGTCTTTTCTATACTGGCAAGCTTGTAAATCTAGAGAATGGCAACCAAAAGGTCATCATGTTAGAAAGCAAGATATCAGATTCCTTGTTCACGCTTTGTTATTTCCATTTTGAGGTCTTTGAAATTCACTCAAAAACCTTGACATCTAAAAGGCATCAGAGAGGGAGATTCCTGTTTGGTTGATTCTATCTCCCATCTTCCTTTTATTTGCTCAACTCTTACATCTTTCCCCTCCAATCTCAATTCAAGTTGTCCTCCTTATAAAATGTGAACTCTAAGATGACATTATCACTTCCTAGCCAAGTTTATTATTTCTGTTCCAACAACCAGATCCTTCCTATTAGATAGAATCAGAACCCCCAAAAAGAAACTCCTTGCTTCATTCCCCCACCCACTTTTTAAAAGCAAAGATATCAAGAATTTACTGATACCTCTACTTTTAGCAGAGACCTTCCTTATTGTTTTATCTGTGGAATGAGGATAATAATACCTTGCTTGCCTAAAAGCATAGTTACTAGACAGGATGATCTCTCATAGACACTCTTCCTAGCTCAATAACCTATAAAAAGTCTTTATCACCTCCATAACCTATGAAAAATAAGGAGAAAAATGATTATTAAAATAATAATTTAAAACAGCAATTCCTTTATTCTGATATCAGGAAAACTATGACCAACCATTTTGGGGGCATTTTGTTAGGTTATGTTTAATTTACTTGGTATTTGCCAAGTTCTCTATTTCATTTTTTCCTTTGAATGTCACACTTTATAAGAAGTTTATCCCTGCTTCTTCGTAGAGAGGAAAAGCTCAGCATGATGTACTTTGACTTTGATGTCAAATATAGCCAGTGGTGGAAATCTTTCAGTTTCTCAGGGAAGCAACATCAATCCTAGGAGTGAATCTTTTAGCTGAATATGTTAGCTGAATAGAAAAATGTTATCAAGTGATGTTCACAAGTCTCAGTAATTCAGTTGTGAAAAATAATGGCTTTCTTCCCTTTACAAATACAATTATAGGTGAATGTAAATCAGAGCCTCTTGTACCCTTTTCTCTCCTTTCAACTAAAGTAAGACTGAATTACCTCATATCCTTAAATCTTATGAAATCAACAATAAATGTGCTGAAGGATCCTTATTCTATCCCTTGGTCATTTGGAAAAAAACTTATAGGAAACCACTAAAGGCACCTTGTTTACAGTCCAGAGAAGTCAAACAAGGGGCTTGTCTTGTGTAGAACATTTACTTTGTCTTCTCTTCCTCCTCTCTCCTCTCATCACCTTTGTTATCCTATTCTGTCCTTCTTACCTGAAGATCCTTTCCATACCCTCAAAAAGTAAGCACCCTCAGAGGATCCTGAGATAGAAAGGTCATTTCTTTATCTTTATCATTTTTTCATTCTCTCTCTTTGGTGCATCATTTCCTACTTTGCAATCTTGCTTGATGGATTGCTAAGATTATCTTGTCAGCTAGGGTTTTCTTTAATCAATACAATAATTTTACCAGGTTTTCTGATTTTGTTTTATTTGTAAGGTTTCTGATTTCATTATCATTAGGATCTCCTGGTAAGGAAATTCCCCCTAATAAAGCAGGTTGGCACCTTCTGTGCAACTTACAATCTTAGAGAATTGTCTGAGGCATTGAAAGGTTAATTGATTTGCCCAGAGTCAGAGATCATGGTAATAATAATAATAATAATAATAATAATAATAATAATAATAATAATGTTAGTTGATATGTTCATAGAGCTCTTTCCTCTCAACATTGTGAAGTAGATAATTTAACTAACCAATGTCCCTATTTTCCTTTTCTTTCTTACTTCCTTTCATTTAATTATTTTTAATGACTGTGTTTGCCTGTCTCACTTGAACTTAAAGTGCAGGGACTACTCTTGGGTCAATTCTACTCCAGTCCCTGGGAAAACCTTTGACCTGCTCTGATGTTGACTTGGACCAGTTTACCCCTCCTTACACAACCTGATAAGCTGTCTCTGATAGCTGCTCTTTATGCCCTGCCCCACCTCCCAATCCTTATGGCTCACAATATTAATGGTGAACTTAGTATAAAAGCTGGTAGGCTTAGTCTGATGAGAAGAGAACTGTTAGTCTCAGCCTCCCCTAAGAAGGCATATTTAGAAAGGTGACTTGACTAGGCTCATACAACTATTAAGTATTGAAATTAGCATTCAGATCATGATTTCTGCTTCTAAGACTTTTTCTCTGTAAATTATCATATACTAAAAAACCCAATCATAATCTTCATTTTTATCATTTTATTTGTTCATTTTTGTTTTTAACATGGGTAGCAGTTTTTGATTTAGGAGGAAAATCACTTGGAAGCCTAAATGGGACCCAAAGAAGAATGGCAATTCAGGTACAGAGGGCTCCTCACTGACTCTGAGTATAAAAAGACCAAAGAGTGACTACCTGAAAGGCAGTTCTCAGAAAGAAGAAAAATTTTCCTTTTTTGTTCCATATTTGTTTACATGATTCTTTCAGAATTTAATGGGAGCTGGTGCAATAAAGTAGCATCACACTATGAAATAGAAATTCTTTTAGTCTTTCCTAAAATTTTGCTGATGGAATATAGTTGCTAGTGAACATTAGGTATGGTTTGCATTCATAAATTGAAACAAAAATGACTTTTTAAAATATAATCTTTAAACATTTGCTACTTATTAATTAAAAATGAACATTCATTTTCCCTCTCTTATTATTCCAAAATATAGGGTAAAGTTACTGTGATAGGTTTTTTGGATAGTTACATTTTTGGTTGCATAAAGAGGGTCAATTTTGTTGTAAGAAAATCAGTGCATCAATGCATCCACTATAAAAACTTATGTAATATAAAGCAACAGAATTTTAAGATGTTGTTTTGTAAACTTCACCAGATTGTTTAGCTCATAATATTTAGATTGATTGAATTGTTTCATATTTATTATTTTTTGCTCAGGTGGATGCAAAACCACCCATCTTTCTTCTTTCCCTTCCCCCCTTAATTGCACAAAGAAATCAGCCCAGCTAGTTTAAGTTAGAATAAAGAAACAGGACATAGGAACACTTACTTCACAGAAGATTAAGCTGAAGCAAAGGATAATACCATTTTCAATTAAAATTGCCTGGGGAAATTAGGTAGACAGAGTATAATTACCTGGGTTGGCATTCAGCCAGGTTTCTGGAATTGAGACCCTACCCTCATTGAAAATGCTGTGGGATCTTAAATGACAATGAGCAGCCAAAGACCATGTGTTTGTATGTATGTTTGCATGTGTATGTGTGTGTGTCTGTGTATGTGTTTCATTCTGCCTTTTCAAGACAAATGATGCGATATGAACAATACAAATAAAACCTTGTAAAACCCAGAGACGAAAAAGCTATTATGTAACCACATCACTTCAAAGTGAAGAGACCCTGGAAAAGCCTTCATTTTCTTTTCCTTTTGGTAATCTTTTTAAATGATGTAGGGATAAAAGTGAAGGAGAACACAAAGAGCCTGGCTCAAGTTCACCACCACTGTCTTCCCTGCCCTCCCTTCCCCATTTTACAGGAAGGTTTCCTCTCATTTGTAGGTGTCCTAACTCATTTTCCAGTGCCAACTCAGCTAGCTGGGCAAATAACATCTTTCATTGGGCCATACCGACCCTGCATCTTGCTGAGATGAGTCATTCAGAGTAAATATGCTTTTAATGCTAATGTCAAGTTTTAGTACTCTGCTTCCTCCCCCCCCTTTCTGGGACATTTTATAAAGACTGATAAATGAGTGCATGTGACCTCATTCTTATTTCTAATGTTATTTACAAAAAAGGCCCAATGATATATGACTCAAAGGAATTAGTGGAGGTGTTCAAGGTACACTAAAGACAAATACATATTCAAATAATTGCAATGCAGTTAAATAAAAATACAATCTTTTTCTTTGTCTGGAGAAAGGCTAATTTTCCTTTATGAAATTGAAAAAAAGGAAACAATGACTTCATTGTAGACTTTCTTTTAAGCTTTATTTCATTCTTTGGGCACTGAATCTCAAGGGATAAAAATAAAGATTGTTCCAAGGATTAAAAAAAATACCCTTGCCAATGCAATTTGGTACCTGCTCCAAAATTTGTAGTCTTGTGAATATTGCATTTTGTTGTTTTCAGTCATTTTACTCATGTCTTTACAAATTCATTCGAAGTTTTATTGGCAAAGATACTGGAGTAGTTTGTGATTTCCTTCCCTATATCATTTTACAGATGAGAAAACTAAATCAAATTGAGTTGTGACTTGCCTAAGTTCACACAGTAAGTGTCTGAAGACAGATTTGAACTCATGAAAATGAGTCTTCCTTATCCTAAATCTCATTTTCTCTTCTTTTAGACTTTCTCAAAAATAAATATAGAATTGACCAAAGGAATAGTTTTGCTAATGAAACTTAGGATTGATTTTCATCTACAGATTGAAACTCAGAAATGACTTTTCAATATATAATCTATGAACATTTGGGACTTGCATTTATTCATTGAATTGTACATAACTAAAATGAATAATCTGTTTATTTTTCCTCTCCTTATTCCAAAATATGGAATAAAGTTACTATGATAGGGTTTTTGGATGTTTATTATGTTTTTGGTTAGATAAAGAGGGCCAATTTTATAGTTAGAAAAATCTGTGCATTTCTATTCACCAAGTAAAAACTTTTATAAAATTATATGGCAGGGATTTAAGATGTTGTTTCACAAACTTCCCCAGACTGTTTAGCTCAAATATTTAGATGAGCTAAATTGTTCCATATTTATTATTTTTCACCTACTCTTCCTTGCAACATAGAGATCAAAGCATTGTTTGTTTAATCAGGATCTGGTTCAAGCTAACCCTATTAGCTTTCTTAGCTGATGTAACTTCTCATGTGGAAAAGTTGGGAAGCTTACTTTTTGAAACAGTTGAGATTGTCTGCAAAGGGAAAGACATTAGAGAAATTGGAGAATGTGGGTGGACATTTCCTAACAGGTTCTGATTTGTTAACCATTTGGTTGAGAAGAACGTTTTTAATTGACTGCAGAACAGAAGTTTCAAAAAGGACTGAAATTGCATTGACTCTTTTTACATCATTTGGTGAATTCTTTGATTAGAGTATCTATTGAGAGACCACACTGAAAGGGGAGAGGCATCGAAGGCTTCTCGGATACAAGTCCATCCTGGTGACCCTGTGGAACTTTCCTTGGTCCTTGGACTCTGTTTGTTCTTTTCCATTCTAGGTAAAATGATTGCAATGCAAAAAGGGGGCAGGAAGGGGGTGAGAAATGATTTCATAGAGAAAGAGAACTCCAGCCCCTCATACTATCCTAGGAACCTGAGGGGAAGATATAGCCTGCTCACTTCTGAGAGAGTGAATGTACTATGTTTCATCAGTGTTAGAGGAGTCTATTTTATTTCCTTTTCTCTTCTCAGTTGAACGTGGACTTGAATAAAGAGGAGTCCATCCCATGGTCCTGGTACAGACATAAAACTAAGTCCTCTGAGGTTATTACCAGCTAAAAGGCATATTGTCCCCAGCTGAGGAGCAAAGCAACTAAAGCAAAAAATACTGCTTATTGATCCCCAGAAAGGTTTTATAATTTTTCTGACATCTATCACATATCCTTTAGAAAATAAGAGTGATTTCTGCAATCACACATCATAGAACACTCAGTAAGGAGATCTCTGTGGGGCATCTGGGCACCCAAAGCGATGTACTTTGAAAATGCTATTTTAGAGGTAGGGGATGTGAACCATGAGAGATGTTAAATGAAATGTTCAAAGTTAAACAGTGAGTCAGTGAGAGAGCCCAGAATAGAACATAATTTTCCTGATTCCAAGCCTGGGGGTGAAACTGTTAAGCTGACATGTTTTGGTTTTCTTGAGTGCACTGAATTAATCTTTTACTTTTTACTCTGTAAAACACAAAATACAGGGTATTCCCAAAGTCTTAATACAGTTTTAAGCTATTAAATTTGAATCTTTTGAATCACCATGTACCAACCACCCTCCATATTATTTTAGAGTTTCTTAATAAATCAAGTAAAACATGTGTCTATATTTGCATCGTATGTATTTTTTTTTAATGTACAAAGTACCTCCTAACCTTATATCTGCAGTTTGGGTAATCACCACTAGTAGGCACTATTGTTTTGCTAGATGGGTGTGTGCCCATCTCCAAAACAAACACATTTTACTTTTTCTAAACTAAATATTTAAAGATGACAGTATGGATTGATATAAGACTAATAGAAAGTAAATTATATGACAGTGATAAATATAAAAATTATACAACCAAATTTTAGTTTTTCTAAATGGAAATATTTAAAAATGACAGTATGGACAGATACTAAGCTAATAGAAAGTAAATTGTATATGACAGAGATAAGGATAAATATAAAAATCAAATTTTAGTTTTTTTCTAAACAAAATATTTAAAGATGACAGTTTGGACAGATATTATCCTAATATAAAGTAAATTGCACATGACGGTGAGAAATATAACAAGCAAATTTTACTTTTTTAAAAAAATATTTAAAGATGATAGTATGGACAGTTATTAAACAATAGAAAGTAAATTGAATATTACAGTGATAAGGATAGCATTTTAAAAAATACTTCAAAGACAAAAATTTGCTGATTCATTAGTAAGCTTTGTATTAGTGCTATTTAACAATGGAAATTCAGGGTTTTTAATCATATTTTCCTCATTGCTTTGTATCCAGAATTTCTAGATCTGTTCAGAATCATTGAAGGTCCTTGTAGGTTTTGTGCACTGACTAGTTGGTATATTGAGGCATGATAGAGCTGGCTAAGTATGATAATTTTTCACCTAGTATTTTCACTCTATTTAAGGTTATCTCTCTAAGTGGTATCTGTTCACATCAAGGCAAAATTTAGATATTTCTCTACTTTTCACCCAATTGAAATTCAGCTTAACTGAGAAATGAGAGGTGTCTAGCCTTTTTTCCCCTTAAGCCATGCTTGCTGTTTCAGAAAGCTGAGAAGTACAACATTCCCTCTGACCCATTTGGAGTTCTTCTGAGCCCTTGTTACTAATTTCTGTACTTCTCAAGTAGTCAGGTTAGTTTTGTATACTACATTCTTCCTCTTTGACAGCCCCTTGAGTCTCTTTCTTGTGAAACATTTTGGAAAGTAGCTGTCCATTTGCCTCTTTAAATATCACTATTCCTCTGGAACTAAGCTTTCACCGAGGCAGCTACTTCCTTTCACAATATAGCTTGCAACCAACAGATAAGAATTCTTGTTCATTTCTTTTTTCCAATAGCAATCTAATTTTATTTATGTTGTTAAATATTTATCAGTTACATGTAATTTTTAAAAAATCATTTATAAATTTTATGAGTTTCATATTTTCTTTCCCTCCCACTTGAATCTCCTCCTTGAGAAAGTAAGCAATTTATTATAGTTGATACATGTGAAGTCATGAAAATATATTTCCATATTAGTTACATTGTAAAAAAATGCACAAACAAAATAAAATGAGAAAAATAAAGTAAAAAAGTGTATTCTTCAATCTGCATTCAGAGTTCAGTTCTCTCTTTGAAGGTGGATTACATTTTTCATCATAGGTCTTTTGGAATTTTCTTGCATCATTTTCTTGATCAGAGTAAAGTCTTTTACTGTTGATCATCCTTACAATATTGTGTTGCTATGTACAATGTTCTCTGGAGTCTTCTCACTTAACATTTCATGAGTTCATATAATGCTTTCCAGGTTTTTCTGAAACCTTCCTTCTTGGCATTCTTATAGCATCATATTTGTGATTCTATCGCAATCATATACCACAACTTGCTCATCCATTCCAATTAATGGTCTTGATTTTCATTTCTTTGTTACCACAAAGAAGCTGCTTTAAATATTTTCATAGTATAAGTCCCTTTTTCCTTTTCTTTGGAATACAGATGTAGATGTGGTATACATGGGTCAAAGTATTGGCACAGTTTTTTGGTCCCTAGCCATACTGTCCCAAAAATGTTCTTGCTCCCTGTGGTACCCCACTCTCCGGGTGTGTACTTGTTCCTCCTTGCCCACAGCCACAGCCTGGGAACACCTCTGGTCAGAATTGCTGTTTATGTCTAATAGTAGCCATCTCTAGGGCTGGGACTGATGGAGAAGAGGGAGAAGGAAGAAAAAAAAAAGAAATTTACATGATCATTTTATTGTATATTTGAAAGGAATAGCAAGTTGTGCATTGTAGATTTGCAGTTTCATGTTCAATCATCTTTTTATTACACTATGCTATAGAAATGCTTGTTTTATTACATAAATTAAAAATAAAATAAAAATCATTCAAAGCAATTCATTGTTGCCTATTATTTATTGCAAGGCAAATTCCTATAAGATATAAATAATAATTTTTTTTTACACAGCTTTTCATTACAAGCCATTGCTGACAGGCAGATAGTTGATGCAGGGGAGAGAATGATAGGGAGAATCATCAAACTGGGCTTGCCAGTTCCAAAGTAAATTTACATCATTTCAAATAGGCCCTCACTTCTGCCAGGCAAGGCTTTTTCCAGTAATTTTTGTTACAATGACTTTTCTAGATCTCTTTTCAAATCTCTCATTATTTCTTTCAATCCCTCTGTGCTGAGAAAATTGCTTTATATTATCACTGAAAAAATAAGACTGGGAAATCACAAGATCTCTCTTTTGTCTTGTTCATCTCGTCATCCATATACCTTCTACCATAGTCTCCTTTTTCACCCCATCTCAAAGGAAAAAAATGGCTCTTGTTTTTGCCAAGTCAAACTCCTCTACATTCCCCATTACATTCTATTTTACTTTAACAGGTTGTCCCCTCTAACAGACTTAATCTCTCTCTTATCTTCAATTTCTCCCTAATTATTGACTTTCTCCTATTGACTACAAACATGCTTGCCTTTCCCCATCTTCAAAAAACCTTCATTTAATCCATATATATCCCAACTATCTCATCTCTTTTCCCTTTGGTGGCTAACTTCCTTAAAAAACCTTTTTTCTCTCTTATTCCATTTTCTGTGGTCTGGCTTCCAAACTCATCATTTAAACAAACTTCTCTCACCAAAGTTAACTGATGATCTCTTAATTTCCAAATCTAAAACCTTTTTCTCAATACTCAGTCCTTGATTTCTTCATAAATTTTGACACTGTCCATCACCCTTTTCTCCTTGCTATTCCCTTCTCTTCTTCATTCTCTTCTCTTTGTTTTCATGACACCACTGTCTCCTGGTTCTCCTTCTATCTACCTGAATGCTTCTCAGTTTCCTTAGCTGAATATTTATTATTTCTATTAACTATCAGTCACCCATAGCACTTTTTCCTGAGTCTTCTTCCCTTCTCCCTTTCACTTGGTGATCTCACCAGTTTCCATGTATCTGTATACTGATGATTCACAAATGTACTTGTCTAGTCTTCATCTCTTTGTTGACCTTCCTGTTTGACATCTCAAACTGGATATCTTGTAGACATCCTAAACTCAACATGTCCAAAACTGAACTCATTAGCAGTTCAAACCTGAAATGTCCTCCCCTCCCCCAAATCCTTTCCTTCTCTCTAGTCCATCCTCCCCTAAAACCAACAAAATGGTCTTCCTAAAGAATAAATGTAATCCCACATCTTACCCACCCCACTCCCAATGTTCCCCTCCCATTCAGTAGCTTTAATTGTTCACTATTACCTCCAGAATCAAATATAAAATCTTTCATTTGGCATTCAAAGTATATCATAATCTGGTCAGTCTTTTTATACCCTACATCCTTATGAGCTCTGCAATAGAGGGGCACAAACTTTCTTGTTGTTTCTCAAATAAAACTCCATTTTCTGACTCTAGACCCTTTAACTGGCTATCACCCATTGCCTGGAATGCCTTTTCTTATCTCTTATCTATTTCTTATCTAGTTTCCTTTAAGTACTAGGTCAAATCTCATCTTCTACAGGAAACCTTTCCTTATCTCTTTTCATTCTAATATCTTTCTTCTTTTGATGATTTCTCATTTATCCTGTATGTGGTTGCTTGCATGTTATTTGCCCCATTAGATTGTGAGCTCCTTAAAATCAGGGACTCCCTTTACCTTTCTTTGAAAACATATGTGTTCTTCTTAACACACAGAGTTGGTAAGTAATAAACGTTTATTAACTGATGGACTGGAAGACTGAATAATTTGGGTTTTAAATATTTAATAGCTGTGTGACACTGAATAAGTCATTTTACATCTATTTGCCTCAGTTTCCTTATTTATAAAATAGGAAAAATAATTATACCTACCTCTCAGGTTGATTCTGACTATAAAAGAGATAATTTATGTAGAAATGCTTTGTAAATCTTAAAATACCATATCAGTGTTAGCTAACGTCATTATGATTATTATTAATATGTCAGTCTACATATATAAACCATTTCTGTGATTAATATGTATATGTCATTATCAGAAGAAATATTTTTTGAAGCCATGATATTATTCAAAGGATTGCTATATCATAATCAGAATGCCTTCTCTGAAACATCTATAGGACTTTTCCATTGACAGAGAATTCCTCCACCTATTTGTATTTTATTCAGGAAAGTATTTATACTTCTTTTCAGGAAGTTTTTCCTATACACATTTGGTCAAAATAATTTTAAGCCATTAACAAATTTCTGCAACAGTGTTATTCTAATATATGATTGCTTTTTATTCTGTATTTCCATGCTCTCAAAAATGTGTTTCATGACCACAAAACTTGGTTAAATTGGTTATTATGCAGTATAGGAGGATAAATAATTATTTGATAACTTAAACAAAATTTTAGCCAGTTATTCTACAACATAATTTATAGGACTTTACACAGACTATATTCTAATTGACCTGACCTAAATGGACAATATGTCTACTTATTTTGACACTGAATCCTAAATCAAAATTAGGATTGAAATTAAATGAAAATTTTAAGAAAAATGTGAATATAGTTCTGAATATGTGTTTGGTAATGGCAATAATGACAATTAAAGTTGACTTTTATATAGCACTTTTAAGATTTGTGAAATGGCTTATTCATGAGTTATTTTAATCCTGATAGACATGGCTAGGTATCACAAAATCACAGAATTTGAGCATTAAAAGGGAAAAGATTTTTGTAGCCATCTAGTCTGATCTATATGTGTCAGAAAATAAGATATATGGTTTTCTTAATTTTGTAAATGAAAGAATTAAACTTCATAGTGGCTAAAGTCTTTGAACAGTTACACAACTAGTAAGAATCAGAAGCTAGATTCATTCCTTGATATATATTCTAAATCCAAGGCCAACATTTTTTCCAATTTATCACATCATCTGCCTGTGGCAGCAAGCAAAACATAAGAATGTGATTAAGATCTTCCCTGAAAATTCCACTCTTTTCATCTTTCTGAGTGTAGCTACTAACCAAAGGAAATACCGTAGGTACTGTCCCATTCCAAACAACTGTTTTGTGGTGATTACAACTCTAGCTAATATACGATGAACAAGAGTATTCTGTGAAATGTAAAAAAGTTTTCATAATCGACAAATTTAAAAAAAGCATGAGATGATATAGATGTTTTAAGATTTTATGTGATCAGATGTGATTGAACTGGGGACATCTAAAAGACATTTTAGTTTCTAAAAGTTACTTTGATAAAATTTTATAAACTTTTATTTGTAAAATATTTTAGTAGGTGCCAAAGGGATATAGTACTCATCAATCTAATTCATGATTTCTCAAGTTATATAAGAATAAGTTGTATGATCATTTTTAGAGCATTTCTTTTTTATTTTATTATTGACAAATCTAATCAATTTAGGATTTTTTTTAAAAAGCTAAAAACATTTATTTACTACCCTGAGAAGCATTTTTTTCTTGAACATATATCCAGATTTGAATCATTTCCAGGTTCTTCCTCCTCCCCCCCTTCCTTTCTCTTCTTCCTCCTCCTCCCTTTCATTTAATGGTCAATAATAACCCTAGCCCAAGCCCCTGTGGCTCATTGTTTGGGCTTTTGATTTAGAATAATGTAAATAGCAATTGTTTTCTGTTCTGACCAGAAAAGAGGGTTTTCCCACACACAAACTGATATTTAGGAAAGTTCTTAATTTAGAAAGGCCTACTATATACTGAACCATTACCAGTTGTCATGACCTTTTTCTTGCCACAGACTCCAATGACTCTGAAGAAGAGAGTGAAGCTGATGCTTTCATGCAGCTCTGGCTTACTCAATCCAATTCTTGAGCAAGTCAAGACATGATCCTCATGATATCATTGATCCTCTTCAAGAACAAAGGATGAACAGCAGCAATAGCCCCATCTGTCTAGTGTTAATTTATGACAGAATACTAATACTATGCCATAACATTTCAATCTTCTTTTTTTTCTATTCAGTCAAATAGGGTACCCAGAAACTTAAGGTCAAAAAAAATCACTAGCAATGATTTTATTCCCAGTTCTGCCAAATACTTCATGTGTTAAGGCAAAGCATTTAACAGTGTTGAATAAATTGTTTCTCTGGTTCTTTATTAGTTCACTGTATATTGAACTTTATAGACATCTCTGCCAAGTTTCTTTGAAACAACAGTGTTTATCATGTTTTATAGAACAACAGTATTCTGTAACATTCATCTACCAGAATTTGTCTATCTCTTCCCTAACTGATAGATACTTCTTTAGTTTTATTTAGTAAAGTCAGAAGCATTTTTATATTCATATACTATTGTTTTTCATTCCATTGTGACATTAGAGTCAAAAATTTACTACCTTTTAACACTTCTGGAAGATGAATTTTGCATTTTTTTTAGATGCTCCAGTGTGATGATAGTTCTTTAATAAAGGGAGTCCATCCAGATTGCAATCAATCCTTGTCACTCCATCATGTTTCATTCATCTGTGTACTCCCATATCTGCAGGAGGTGTACCCAATAATTCAGGGGCCTTTCATTAGATCTATTAAAATTTTACGAGTATCAGTAATCATGTCTCTCTTATCACTCTGACTTCTTTCTATTTTTAAATCATTTATTTCTTTAAATATATTCATCTCATTGTTTCTCCCATACAGCTATTGGTTATGAATATGTTATATTATGTTATGTTATGAATATGTTGCAGCCTACTTCAATCAATTGTGTAAGATTCCATTGCTTTTTTTAGCGATCCTCAAATTTACTTCTATGGAGATTGTAATAGCTGATGACTCCCAGTAATATCACAGCATTAGAAACTTAAAAATGAGCTTCTATGCTAGGGAGAAGTTTTGGGTTATGAAAAATACTGTTCAGTATTCTAAGGGCAAAATGGGCTGCTCTCTTGTTCAATTCTGAGCCTGGTTCATTACTAATCTATTCCACAGTGTCTATTCAAGATGAAGGTGTTCATGGACCTCCTTAGTTTATCCAACAACATAGCATAATCTGGACAATAGGCATTTTTCATTTGCTTATTTTCTGGGTGGATAGTCAGGTGTCTATGAAATTTTCTTCTCATTTTTACTTTCACAACCCCTATAAATGTACTCTTCTTTTTTACTGACTTCACATTGGAGCAGACCTTCATCACCTCAAACTTAGACTATTTCAATAATTTTCTAATAAGTCTCTGCCTCATCTCTCATCCCTACCAAATCTCTCTCTCTCTCTCTCTCTCTCTCTCTCTCTCTCTCTCTCTCTCTCTCTCTCTCTCTCTCTTTTTCTTTCTCTCTGTCTCTGTCTTTCTGTTTATCTTTAAAGAAAAAAAATAAGAAATCCTATTTGGCATTTAATGTCTTCATAATCTAGTTCAAATATACATTTTCAAGTTTATAATATATCATTCCTATTCTTCCTCTCTACAATTCAGCTACACTGGTTTATTTGGAATTTCTTTGCCTATGTGAGTCCATCCCCCATGCCTGAAATAAATTGCCTCTCCTCTCTGAATTACTGATGCCCTCAAAATAGGGTATTTCTCCTTCATGAAGCCTTTCCTGATCCCCCTATACAAATATATCACCCCACATGACTCCATTTTTACTATGTTTATATTTTAGTTAAACATATTTGTCATTCCCCCAACTCCTTATGCTATAAGCCATCTGAGGTCAGTTTAATTTTTGCCTTTATTTTTCTAGTTATGAGCAGAAAATCTGGTATATCATAAGCCCTTAATGAATTTTTATTAATATATTGATCATCTAGACCAAGGTTCTTAACTTTTTTTGGTAGGGCAAACAAACTAGAGAAGCCTTATCACAATAATGTCTTTGAATACATAAAATAAAAATAGAATATATAGTACTATACTGGAGTATTATCAAAATATTTTAAAATTAAATTCATGTACTTTGGGATAAGAACACATGATCTAGTCCTATATTTTCATTTTAAAAAATAAGGAAATTGAGATTCAGAGAGGTTGAGCTGACTTTCCTGAGGCCACACTCTTAGCAGCAGAACTAGATTGTGAGCCCAGGTCCTTTGACTCCATCATCCTTTATACTATACTTAGATTGTTGTCTTCAGTCATCTCCTTATCTTTAGATTTCTAATTTGGCAAGGCATTGCAGTACAATATGTATTGACGAACTAAATTTCAGTTGGACTTAATTAGATTTCAACTGTACTGTTCAGTTATAATAATTTCATCAATCCTGAACTGCCTTTCCCTCCAAATAATACTTTTCCATTAGAGATCTAATGGAATTCTTTGGATATTACTAGAAAAACTATTTGGAAACATGGGCATGCATCTTAATTTTTTCATTTACATTTTCAGATTTTATAGTGATTCCTAGTGATTTTCTAAGTTGCTATGACTGTTCGATTTCCATATAAACTGCTACCTTCTTTTCCTTCTTGAAAGCACCATTATTAGTGTCTGTCTTTTTAAAATTAAGAGTACATTGATATTAATTTTAATCTGAGAATTGTTAGGAGAATTGTATTCTAATGTTTGATGAAATTGAACATACCCTAATGCTCTTTTTGTTGGGAATTATGTAAGTGGTAGTGTGTGACTACTAGTTGGTTCAGAGGATAGAGTGCTAGACCTACATACAGTAAGGAAACCATGAGTTCAAATGTAGTATCAGACTTTATTAACTGTGAGGTCTTGGTTAACTTATTTCCATTTTCTTATCAATAAAATGACAATAATAAAAGTACCTAACTCCCAAAGTTCTTGTGAGGATCAAATGCAATGTTTGTAAAACATTTAGCACAGGACCTAGCAAATAGTCGATACTATCTAAATGTTAGCTATAATTAAAGAGTTTTTCATGCTGATAGTTCTAGGCATTTGTCAGCTATGTGATACAAAATCCAGTGGCAAATTGTATATTCGTTTGGTTTGCTTCAGCATAGTTACATATCTTTATTTTTAGGAAGTATTATTTTTATTTGGTTCCTTCTGATATACTCATCAAGAAATTAGGATGATAAACTCTAGATATCATGTCACCTCATCTATGAAAATATTTCCATTCTCTCTGTATAACCTATTGTAATTCACTAGGCATAAGTGAAGAATAAATCAATGAAAAATGACTAGCAAGTTTGCAAACACAATATCATACAGAAGACATTATGCACCTAGCAACAAAGGATTAGGGATCACCTTCAAGTTCAATAGGAACTGTAATTTTGAAAATTAGGAATAATCAACGCAGAAAATCAACTCCAAGAAAAGAAATAGAGAAATTAGTTATTTCTTATATTCATTATTTCCTTTAGACATTCTTTAGACTTTTTTTAGACATTTCTTTAGGCATTCTTTAGACATTGAGTTTCCATGTTTATTATCAGATGGTAGCACCTAGAGAAGTCCCACAGAAGAAGAACACAAAATGATTGAAGTGAGATACAAGCTTACATTGTTAGTTGATAGTCTTTTCATTTTAAGCATCAGGACACATGGTGGCCTTTCTGAGACAGACAGTACACCGTTATACCTTTTGTGACAACTTTCCCATATAGACTCCCACAACTTCTCATGTACTCAATTCCCTTTATTCCTTTCCCCCCGCTTTTTTCCAAAATGATCACATCCTTCCATACATTCTTTCCCATTTGCCTATATATTTACTACCTGAGGTTGAAACATGTGTACTGAAGTTTAAGAACCTGAAACTTAGGAAAACAGAAGTACAGCACCAAACCATGAACCCTCTTTATTTTTTTATTTACAAATATAGTACAAAATAGGTATAATTTAAGTAATATCTGTGTAACTTTTTATTATACCAACATCCAGCATACAGACAACTTTTTCACATTCAGTTAATCCAGCACAATAGATTAAAAAGATACAATCTATCTAAGGTAGCTATTAAGTGAAAAAACAAAGACTAACAGATGTCCTTTTTGAAAGATTTTAAATAAACTAATATTGTTCAACTGCTGTAAGCACCTTTTCTTCATTATTTTATTAACTTAAAATGCTTTCAAAGTATGGTGCTGATTATTTAGATCTTGAGTAGCATTAAGAGTAGCATTACTTTTATAACAAATTTGTTTTTCTGTTTTATAATTTTTATGGGAATTAATTTTTCTATGCCATTTCTAATGTTTTTCTATTGCTATTTCTAATTCCATTTTTGAAGCAGAAAGAAGGTATAGGTAGCATGAATTTTAAAAAGCCTTCATGTTGATTTTTGTATAATTTCATGTTTCAGAGAAGAAGTTCTCATCCACATAACTGGACGATCAGTCCCAGTTCATCAAGAGCTGCTTAGTAAGTACCTACTGCTTCTATCCCAGAAATAGCTAAAGCATCGTATTTTGTTATGACTATATAGAAATGCTCTCATTCCTCCATATTCATGTAGAAAATAAAATGCACACTTAATAAGTGTGAATAAGTGTGTTGAATCAATACAGATAAGTAGTATTGTAGTTAATAGAGTGGTTTTAATATAATCTAAGGTTTTCTACTTCCTAAAGGGAAATATTTGTGACAAGAAAATATAAATATATAAATAATCAATGATGGAAGAAACATGAGCATAATCTAACAAGCAATTTTGTCCTTTTATTATTTGTACTTCATTATAAGACATAATGATAATTATGAGTGAATTTTTATATATTAATTCTATCAAGGACATATTTTATATCATAATATCTATTTATGTCCAATGCTCTTTGATATTAAGATTGATTGCATATGACCTTCAATATTAGGTGAAAGATTAGTAATATTTATTTGACATTGGGAGGCAGCTTAATATAAGTGAAAAAAAATGATAAAGGGTCAGAGGACCTGGGACTCAATCTGTGACCATGTCAATCATTAACTATATGACCTGGGCTGAATCTGTCTGAGTTTTAATTCCTCAGGAGGATAATACTTGTAATAACTATCTCATCAGTTTATTGTGGGATTTCAATGAGAAAAGGTTTATAAAGAACTTTGTTAATTGTAAAGCATCTTAAAATGTTAACTTTATTTTGCATCAGACCTCTTCTTCAAATGGAGATTCCTCTTACTAAAGCAGTCTGGCAACTTTTCTGAAACTTAAAGAGTTTACTGGATCACTGAGATTTTAACTGGACTGCCTATTGTTACAAGAATCATGTATCAGAGACAGGACTAGAACCCTCATTTCTTCTTGACTTGAGGTTCAGTCTTTCTCCTCTGTCCTCCTGCCTCTCAAGTTAAAACTAAGGACAAAATAATGGACTTTTGGTCTACTTCTAGTTTCCAAAATTGACTGATAACAATTTTTTGTTGGTAAGGAGTTTGCATTTTTATATGTATGCATATATATATATATATATATATATGTACACACACATACACAACAACATATATATATATACACACATGTACCTATATTTGTGTATGTTCTGTGTTTAAATCCATATACTGCAATTATTGTCTTGTTTTCCATTGAAAATCCAGAATGCTTTTCTTTCATTTTCTAAATTTCTCACCTTTGATTTGTGGCATTCACCTGTAGCTTAAGTCTAGGGTGTTGTGGATACTCATTTTGCAGTATGTGGTCTGTGGTCCAACTACCACTGCCTTATCTTTGCAGGTTTTTACCAACAAGGTTTTACCCAAGTTAAGATCAATCTACAAGAGATGTTCTCTTTTGTCATGAATTATTTATATGTATGGTCAAAAACAAAACAAAATACAAACTTAGCATCTAGGGTACATTTTGGAATTTACTTTTTAAGTACATTATACCCTGTACTTTGGAAGTTTTTTTTATTCATAAGGATGAGCATTTAAAAAAACAAACTTGACTATTTACAATATACTCACTAAAATTCAATTGAGGATCAAAATAAAAATGAATAACAGAGCATGGAAAGCCTTATGTGTCTTGTTTCCAACTGCTGTTATGAATTAAAATAAATAATGTCATTTATTCCCTGACACACAAAACGATTTATAGCAAGCAGAATAAAGGTGACAAGTTTCTCTAAGCATCTTTGTGAAAGTTTTAAATTCAGATGCCAGAGATTGCCTTTGGGGGAGGGAAGGGAGGATGGGGGAAAAAATTATAAAATTCAAAACTTTACAAAAATGAGAGATAGAAATTGCTATTGTATATAATTGGAAAACAAATAAAATATTTATATAAAAATAAATTCAGGTCCCAGGGTTTTTTTTAAATGTTATCTTCTCTTGGAAACTTTCTTTTAATGGTTGTAGTCAATAGGTAATGATCACTTATTAACAATCACTAGAAAGTATCTCAGAATTTCTAATATTTTACCAAGTTTTCATAAGTTAATATTATAGGACAAATATGAAGAAAGAAATTTATTGGTGAATTATCCATAACTATTTTTTAGTGTGGTATTATTATATTATACTCAAGTGATGATTCATAGACTGTGTCCTAACAGGCAAAGTGGGATGGGAGTACTGAGTGATTTATTGCAGTCTATTCTTCTCACCACAGACAGGGTCTGTGATTTGCCAGGGTCATCATTTTATCTCTTCAATTTGTTGTGCAATCTCTGCTTACCTGTAGTTGCTATTTACCTGTATAACTGTTTTAGTCTTAAACAAAATTTTAAAATAAATTATATTATTTTGTCTTCTATGCCAATGCTTTTGGGTTTGTGAAATATTATATACTTTAAAAGTTCTCCATAAATATGGGGTGTCAGTGCCATCTTTATTGTCATCATAATCATAGTTCATACTCATAAAGCATTTCTAGGTTTGCAAAGTTCATTATGTTTATTATCTCATTTTATTTTAATAATAACATTATTATCACCAAGTAGTTATGAATTATTAAGCCAGAAAATTTAAAAACTTGAATGGGAAGAATTTGTGACTGCTACCGTTCTCTGCTATATTTGGTAATTGTACTTAAGCATTTTCAGGTACAAATAAATTTTCCATTGTCTCCAAGATTATAAATGTATAGAACCATGAGTGTGAGATTTTTTGGTTCACTATTGAATGACTATTTCTTCTACTATTCTAGTTTTTCAAGCATATTGGCTATTTTCATGTTATGAAAAATCACATTTTTCATAATTCAGTGTTTGTTCAAAAATCAGTCATGACTGAGTAAGATCTCCTTTTCAGGTCTTATCTGAGTTTCATCTCCTGCTCAACATTAGTTAATTTTGGCCAATAAACTCATAATAGCTGTTATTTTAAAAATTGCTATTTTGAATCCAAATTTCTTTTGCCCTCAACTGAATCTCTCAGGTCTTTTCTATGTGAACCATGATCAAACTTAGTTTCTCTATGCTGTACTTATGCAGCTGAAAAGGAATATTTTTTTAAATCAACAAAACATCTTTCTTCTCTCTTCCACCAATTGAGAAATATTGGAAAAGAAAGCCTCAGTTATAAATATGTAGTAAAAAAAAATGAATTTCCATATTACACAAATGTAGTCCAAAAAATGTCAAAAATATGCCTCAATCTGCATTCTTCTGAGTTTACCATCTGTCTATTGGGGGAAAGTAGTATAAACATCAATAGTCTTCTGAATCATGGTTGATCATTCCTTTAATCAGAGTTCCTAGGGCTGTTGCAAGTTATTTCTCTTTACAATACTGTTGTCACAATATAAACCATTGCCTGAGTCTGTTCATCTTACTCTGCATCAGTTCAAACCTGTTTTTCCAAGTTTCTCTGAAACTATTCCCTTCATCATATCATATAGCACAGTAGAATCCCACCACATTGATATTACCATAAACTTTGACACCTACAGAAAAGAGCTACTATAAATATTTTTATATCTTCTTAGAGTTTGTTTTGTTTAAAGTCTTCCCTTCCCTTCCTCCCTCTCCTCCACATCTATGGCTTATCTCATTTCCCTCCATTTTCCCTGAATGAAATGTATTTCTGTAACCAACTGTATGTTTATTTTTCCATCCTTTGAGAGTGAAGTTCAACTTATCATCTGTCCTCTCTACCAATTCCTCCTTGTTTGTATTAACTTCAACTCATATACCCTAATTATATGTGATGATTTTCTTCATTCTTCTTTTTTCATGTATCAATGGGTATATTTTCTTTCTCTTGCCTTTCTACTCTTCTTTTAAGATTGATCACAAAGAGCAAAACCTTTGAATCTTCTAATTAGACTAACTTTATGAACCCTGATAATGATGGACTTCACATGTATTATTCCCCCATATTTGAACATATTTATTTCATTCTCATTTAGACAATTATAATTTTTCAAACACATTTTATCTTTTTTGTGTTCCTCTTGAATCCAGAAATTGCACTCTCGATTTTTCTATGTAGCTCCAATGTTTCCATTAGGAATGCTTAAAAATTCTTTGATTTATTTTAAGCCCATTACAAACACACACACACACACACACACACACACACACACACATACCATCCCCAACAACAATAACAATAACAATCTCCTGGGTCTTTATACTCAGTTTTGCTGGGTAAATTATTGGGTTTTTTTGTTTTTTGCAAGGTAATAATGGGATTAAGTGACTTGCCCAAGATCATACAACTAAGTATTAAGTGTCTGAGGCCAAATTTGAACTCAGTTCTTCTTGACTTCAGGGCCAGTGCACTGTCCACTGTGCCACCTAGGTGAACCAGTAAATTATTGTTGATTATAAGGTCATGTTCTTTGCTTCTGGAATATCATATTCCAAGCTCTCCATCTCATTGTAGAGGTAGTATAAATTGTATTTGTTCCTAACAATGGCTCTGTGACAAGTGATTTTTTTTGTCTGCCTGCTTATGATACTTTTTTTCTTTTACATATTAGCTCTGGATTTTTTTGTTTTGGGCTTTCTTTCAGGAAATAACCAGTATTCCACTTTACTGTCTAGTTCTAAGAGATCTGGGCAGATTTCTTTCATGATTTCCTAAAGTTTGATGTTTATTTTTTTTTCTTTTGGTCATGATTTCAGGTAGTCCAGTGATTCTTGAATACCTCCAATCTATTTTATAGGTCAGTTGTTTTTAAGATAATTTATATTTTCTTCTATTTTTGAAATATTTTGATTTTGTTTTAATATTTCTTGTCTCATGAATTAACTTCTATTTGATCCAATTTAATTTTCAAGGAGTTGGTTTCCTGGGTAAGAATTTGTTCCTTTTGTTCCAAGATGTTTATACTTTTTCTAATTCTTACTTCCAGTTCTCTCATTTATTTTTCAATTTTTTTCCTCTAGTGATTTTATTTAATTCATAAAACCATTTTAAGTTCTTGCTTCATCTCTTTTAGGAATTCTAGTTGAACTTTTGCCAAGGTGGTTTTTATTTTTATTTTTTAATTTTGAGCCTTTGATAATAGATGTTTTAAAGCTGTTTTTTTCCTGCATTTGTGTTTTGAGTGTTCCTGTTATGAGAATAACATTTCACAATGCTATTCTTTTTTTCTGTGTTTGCTAGTTTGCTCATTCTTCTAGCCTTCTTCCTCACTTTGGACTTGATTGTAGGGTCAGGTTCTATGCATTTCTTATGGGAATTCCTGGGTTAATCTTATTCTTGCTTCTTTGAGGTATTGAATGTTCAGTTATTTCAGGGTCTCATGGGCATCTCAGAGTAGGGATCTTCAATAATTCAATATTTTCAAAATTGCCAGATCTAGGAAAAGTATGATTTATATTCTCCTGATCTTAGTCCTGCAAATTTCTGACCTAAATTTGAATCTAAGCAAAATACCTGTGGG
Organism: Macrotis lagotis; assembly: GCF_037893015.1. Taxonomy (NCBI): domain Eukaryota; kingdom Metazoa; phylum Chordata; class Mammalia; order Peramelemorphia; family Peramelidae; genus Macrotis; species Macrotis lagotis. The sequence goes on along the minus strand of NC_133658.1, from coordinate 182,944,928 downwards.
CTTGTCCTAGGTGGAGTTCCAGCATCACTCACTCTCAGCCAACTGGAAATTCTGTTGATTCAGAGTCATGGATCTCTGTTGGTCTGGGATTTCTGACAGAATGTAGGCTTCCTATTGGCCAGGGTTTCCTAATTTGCTTATTCCTTTCAAGCTTCAGTCTGAGCTAGAGGCTGAATGATACCCTGCTCAATTCCTGAGGATAAAAATCCCATGATGCTTTCCTTTGAGCTTATTCCTTACTAGATACTATAGAATCTCATGACTGTGCTTCACACTGGAACACCTTCGTCATGTGGAGATTTCCTCCTCAGTTAGCCCTGGATCTACAACAGAGTAAAGAACATAACCATCAATTGGTATCTTTTCCTGCACTCTACACAAAGCTAGACACTTGGCTAAATTTGGAAACTCTATTTACCCTGACATGCAACTTAAACCTTACTGTGTCCAGACCTCTTTGTCTTTCTATTCCAATTTTGTTTGGAAAAATTACTCATCATGAATTTTTTCTTCCAGTTTCCTGATCAGGTTTAGGTCTAATGCACTAGTTTATATTTGGTGTTTCATCATTAGTCTTGTATTATGTTTGTGTTAATCAGAATTCTTGCCTCTTTCAAAAGCATTTTGATAGTATTGTTGCTATTAATTTCTTGGTTGTGTTCATTTCATTCTTTTGCAATATATACAAAAATTTTAAATTATTTTATAATATTATAGCATAATTTATTTTTATGGTTCTGCATTCTCTCTGTATCTTCAAGCAAGTCTTTTCAGTTCTTTGAAACCTTCTATTTTCTTCTATTTATATATTTATTTATTTTACAACACAATAGTCCATTCATATACCACAATTTGTTTATTCCTCAGGGAATGCTGTCATGTAGGTGGTATATCTTCTCTTTCTAGAGGTATAAGCCTATCTTTTATTTTCTCTCTTTTTTTCTAAGACCCAAGATTATATATACATACACATACAAGATTATACATATACTAAATATATATTATATAAATATGACATACAGACATACTCATTTTTTATCTTACATTTTTAGACATGGGAAAAAAACAAGAAAATGACCAGTGAGGGTTAAGAATTAAAGAATTCAACAAAACAATAAAAGAAATAAACAAAAATTCTAAAAGAAGAAAGAACTCTTCTTCCAAGCTAATAAAACTACTTTGTTCCTTTCCACTTTGTGGTCTGTTGAGTAATCATTATGTCACAAAAAAAGGGGGATAGTATTTTGCAGAAGATTCTATTCTATCAGTCAAGGAAAAACTTCCTATGAAAAAGCATTCCAAAAACTCTGACATAATATGTTGAGTCATTCCATCTGGCTAGAAGTTTGGCTATTTTATAATGATAATTGATAGCAGAGGAGTTGGTAGCTGGGAAGAAATGACAATGTTAAAAAATAAACAGAAACTAAACTATGGAAAAATCATACATGTAGAGAATGTTATTTATATCATAAACCTTTAATTTAGGTAAGAGAACTTTCATTACCAATGTAAAAATACAATGTGATAGAATTTGTGCTAATGAGTGTTATTTATGCACATTAGAAATAGATAAAATGTCATTTAAAAAAGCAGACTTTAAAAATGAAATCACTGGCACTTCATCAAAGTGATGGAATATTAACAGCATTCCTGGCTTTAGTAGTTTCTCACTTGGCTGATGATAGAACACAGCCATTTGGAATGAAAAGCCAAAGTAAGTTATAGTCAATTAATCTCTTTTTACCCTTTCTACTTTGTAGTTGTGTGATCCTGAGCAACTCACTTAATTTTTCTCAGCCTCACTTTCCTCATTCATAAAATAGGGATATTAATAGTATTGTTATAAGAATAAAATGAGATCTATAAAACAGTTCACAAACAGTAAAGTGCTATAGAAATGTTTGTCATTTTTATTATGATTAAGTAATCAATAAAAAATATTAAGTATATCTTATGTTTCAAGCATTGTGTTGATCATTACGGATAATAAGGCAAGATGGTAAACAGTTCCTGTCCACACAGTACTTCTAATTAGTTTGGGGGGATAGGTGGGGAGGAGAGACAACATCAGCATCTATAGGTGTATACAAAATAGGTATGAGGTGATTGTAGGGGAAATGCACTAGTGGAAGGTAGAATCAAGGAAGGTCTGATAATAATGCAAGAACTAGATCTAGATGCAGACAGAGGTAAGGATACAAGGGAAGGTAGACAACCAATAAAAATCCAAGAAGGCAGGAAATAGATAGTCTTTAATGAAAAACAAAAACTATGAATTTGGCTTCTTTGTAGTGTGTGGAGGGTAATACTATATAATATAGATAGAAAGGTTGAGGCTAATTTATCGGGCTCTATGTGTCAAAGTTTATATTTTAATCTGTCAATAGGCAAATCTCAACTTTATGAAACTGATGTGAAAACTAGATTTATCACAAGAGAAATGAACATGCAGGTAGAACCCAAAGAATTCACAATCCATACAGGAGTTTGCATATTTATAACAGTACAACAAAGAAAGGAGGCAGAAACTCAAATCTCCAAATAAAGGACTGTAGCAGGAGAGGGAAAAAGATTCAGTAAAAGTGGGAAAAGGGCAAGACACCTCACAAAAGGGAGGAGCAAGACTATAGCAAAAGCCACATTCTTTTCCCTTGGAGTTGCTAAACCATGAAGCAATGAAGGTCTGCATAAGTACCAGGGTCCTAGATGTATTTTTCTCAGCCTAGTGCAGGCTGTGGTGCCTATCTTCACCTCCAAGGACAAGGAATCCAGCCTTGGATGCACACAACACATTACATCAGCTCAGGTAGAGGGGGCAAAGAGGAACTGTAATCCTTGATACATTTGGGATATCTGCACACTCTGGGTCTAGTGTTTCTGAAAATATGGACACTTAAAAAGACAGGTTGGGGGGGAGGTCTTAATTCCACACATCCTAAAGATAATAGAGAATCAGTAGAGTTTCTTGATTAGGTTATTTGATTGTGCTTTAATTACAATTGCAAAAAGTATTATTGTAGAGGAGAAATTTGGGACAAGGAAACAAGTTAAAAGGCGATTGCCATAGTCTAGGTGAGAAGTGATTAGGACCTGAACTAGGGTGGTGGTATTGTAATTGGAGAGGAGACTATGTGAGAAATGCTTGTGGAGGTGGAAATGAATTCAGACAAAGGAGAGAAATGAATCTCATTTTCATCAAATCAAGTCAATAAACATTTTTTATAAAGTATTGAGTGTGTTGCGTGTGTGTGTGTGTGTGTGTGTGTGTGTGTGTGGCTGTGAGGCTCTGAGCTAAACTCTGGGGATAGAAAGGAAAACAAAACCATCACCACAACTACAACAAAAACAACAAAAGCATTTCCTGATCTCAGGGTGCTCTAGGAGCTGCTGAATAGAGGAGATAACATGGAAATAACCATATACAAAGAATATTTATACAGAATAAAATCAGAGATAGCTTCAGGGGACTGACTGAGAAAAGCTACTTGCAAAAGGCAGGACTTCAGCTGAGACTAAGAAAGACAGGAGGTGGAGATTTAGGAAGGAGAATGTTTTTTTTATTTTTTTTATTTCTTATTTTTTTGGAAGGAGAACATTTTAAGCATCAGACAAATAGAGAAAAGGTTTAGAGTTACAATATGGAGTGGCAAATATAAGGAAAATTCCTTTCTTTTTTTAGTTTTATTTATTTAAGGCAATGGGATTAAGTGACATACCCAAGGTCACACAACTACACAATTATAAGGTGTCTGAGGGCAAATTTGAACTAGGGCACTACTGACTCCAGGGCTGGTGCTTTATCCACTGAGCCATCTAGTTGCCCCCATATATAAAGAATAACAAAAAGGAGCTATTGTCATGGAGTACAGATAATGTAAGAAAACTAAAATATTGGAGGTTATTATGGACTTTTTTTAGATAGAATTATCATTTTTATTTTATTAACTCAACCTATCCATGAACACTTGCTATTTGCCCATTTATTTATTTATTTTCATCCATTTGCACATGCATATTTTCAAGTTATAAAATTTCTTTCCACCCTCCCTTCCCATTCTCCCTTCAGCAGTGAACAGTCAGATTAGAAATATAAATACATGTTTTGATAAACATGTTTTCAGATTAGTATTAGTTATTTTTCCATATAAGGAATTAGGATTAAGAGAAAAAGATACATAAAAGTTTTAATTTTTATCATCAGATTCTAGAAAGTTGGTTTGTGTCTGTATCTGTGTGTGTGCTTTGTTTTGTTTTGTTTTTCTTTCTCTGGATGGGGATAACATTGCCCATAGCCAGTCTAATACAGTTGTCCTAGCTCTCTGAATCACTGAGAGGAGCTGCTTCTATCAAGTTTGTTCATCTCACATTGTTGTTGATGTGGACAGTATTTTCTTGGTTCTACTATTTTGGACTTCTTAAAATATTTTTATTTATTTTGTTTTAATAGATACTTTTTTAAAAAATTGTGTTCTAAACTCTCCTCTTCCTTCCCAACTCCACTCCTTGAAAAGGCAAGGAATTTGATATTGATTTTACATGTGAATTCATGCAAAATGTAGTTCCATTTTAGCCATCTTGTAAAAGAAAACACAAATATAATAAAACAAGAAGAAAATAAAATGCATCCTTCAATCTACTTTTAGAGTTCACCGGTACTTTCTCTGGAGGTGGATAACATTTTTCAGCATGTGACCTTTGGAATTGTCTTGGATCACTGTCAATCAGAATAATTGAGATTTTTACAATCAATCATCATGACAATATTACTGATACTCTGTGCAGTGTTCCCTTGGTTCTGCTTACTTCACTTTGCATAAGTTCATATAAATCCTCCCAGGTCTTTCTGAAAGCATCCTATTCTTCATTTCTTATAGTACAATGTATTTATTCCATTACAATCATATACCTCAACTTGTTCAGTCATTCCTCAACTGATGTGCATCCTCTCAATGTCCAATTTGTTGCCACCACAAAAAAACAAATATTTTTGTGCCACTAGGTTCTTTTCCTTCTTTTATCTCTTTGTATACAGACCTGGTGGTGGTGATGCTAGATGAAAGGGTATGCAGTTTTATGACCCTTCAGGTGTACTTACAGATTATTCCCAAAATTGTTAATCTAGTTCACAACACCATCAGTAGTACCTTAGTGTCCCAGTTTTTCTGAACACAGTCCAACATATCATTTCCTTTTCTGTCATGTTAGACAACATGACATGTTTCAGTAGTATCTCAGAATTGTTACAATTTACATTTCTTTAATCAATAGTGATTTAGTCTTTTTACATGAGATAGCTTTGATTTCTTCTGTAAACTGTGTATGTTCTTAGTCTTTGAGCTTTTATCATTTGGGGAGTGTTTTATTTCAAATAATAAATTTGGCTCAGTTCCCCCAAAATTTGAGAAATTAGGTTTTTATCAGATTAACCTGATGTAAATATTTTCCTCAATTTTCTGTTTTTCTTCTAATTTTGGCTGAATTAGTTTTGTTTTTGAAAGTGATTTTTGATTTCAAATATTGTAACCAAATAATATACTTTTGCTTCCCAAAATCCTCTATCTTATCTTATCCATAGTTCTGACAGCTACATTTTTCCATGTTTCCTAATTAGCTTATATCTAAATCACATACACATTTTGAGCTTAGCTTCACATACAGTGTAAGATATTGGTTTACATCTAGTTTTTGCCAAACTGCTTTCCAATTTTCCCAGCAAATTTGATCAAATCTTGAACTCTTACCCATAAAGCTCAGATCATTGGATTTATCACTATGATAAACACTAGATCACTATGGTCATTTACTCAGGTGTATTATAGAATTTATTAGTTACACTGAACCACCACTCTATTTCTTAGTCAATGACAATTTAATTGATGGTTACCAATTTTTAATATGGTTTGAAATCTGTAACTGCTAGATTGACTCCTTTGTTGTTCTTGACCTTTAGTTGTTTCAGAAGCATTTTGTGATTATTTTTCTAACTATATAAAATAAGCATTTGGCAGGTTAATTGGCATGGCACTGAATAAGTAAATTCATTTAGAATTGTCATTTTTAGCATATCAGCATATATTTAGGGTTACAATATTACAACTTTCATGGAGTGTCATATATGAGGAATTAAAAAAATGGAGTCATGGAGTGAATAAATGGAAAGGCATAATGTGTAAGAAAACTGAAAAGGTGGGGGTTATTATAGACTTCTTAAAATGTTTGTCAATGAGCAATTAATGTGTCTCATTATTTAGCTCTATCTTTGTTTTGTAATAATGTTCACATAGTCTTTGGGTTTGCCTTGGAAAACATACTTTCTATTATCTGCAGTTATTTGAAATGGAATTTCTCTTTCTAGCACTTTTTTCCTAAGTTTTGTTGATAGTATTTAGAAATGTTCATGTTTTATGTGGGTTTCTTTTATAACCTTCATCTTTGCTAATTAGTTTTTTAGCTGATTTTCTAGAGTTCTCTAAGTAAACCATTATATCATCTGCAAAGATGATATAATGTCAATCTGGTTTGCTTCAATTTCTTTACTTTGTCTTATTACTATAACTTGCATTTCTAGGAATTAGAGTGGTGATAATCAGCATCCTTCCTTTATTCCTGATCTCATTGGGAAGGCTTCAAATTTATACCCTTATAGATAATGTTTGCTGATGATTTTAGATCAAGACTACTTATCCATTTAAAGACTCCATTGATTCTTTCTTTTTACCCATATGCACATATATAATTTTAAGTTACAAAATTTCCTTCTGTCCTCCCTTCCTACCCCATTGATTGTACTTACATATTTTTGATAAATATGCTTACATATTATTTTCAGTATGAGGAATTAGGATTAAGGAAAAGAGATACATGAGATAATTTTTATAAAGTATTCATCAGATTCCGGAGTGGTTGTGTGTGCGTGTGCGTGTGCGTGTGTGTGTGTGTGTGTGTGTGTGTTTTATTTTTCTTCCTCTGAATGGGGATAATATTATCCATAGACAGTCTAATGCAGTTGTCCTAGCTCTCTGAACTGTTGAGAGGAGCTGCTTCCATCAAGGTTGTTCATCTCACAATGTTTTTGCCAATGTGTACATTGTTCTCTTGGTTTTATTCCCTTCATTCAGCATCAGATTCCATAAGTCACTCCATGCTTCTCTAGAGTCTGACCATTTATGAGTTCTTATAGAACAATAGTATTCCATAGCACTCACGTACCATAACTTGTTTAGACATTCCCCAATTGATGGGTATCTCCTCATTCTAAAATTCTTTGCCACTACAAAAAGAGCTGTATGAATATTTTGGAACAGGTAGGACTCTTCCCTTTTTTATAATTTGTTTTGGATATAGATCTAGAATTGGAATTGCTGGGTCAAAGAGTGTGAACAGTTTTATTGTTCTTTGGGCATAGTTCCATATTGCTCTCCAGAAAAGCTGGATCCATTCACAACTCCACCACAATGCATCAGTGTTCTAATCCTCCCACAACTTCTCCATCATTGATCATTTTCCCTTTTTCTCATCTTGACCAATCTGATAGGTGTGAGGTGATACCTCATTGTTGTTTTAATTTACATTTCTGTAATCAATAAGGATTTGGAATATTTATTCATATGATTATATATAGGTTTAATTTCTTTTTTTGAAAACTATCTGTTCATATTCTGTGACCATTTATCATTTGGGGAATGACTTGTAACCTTACAAATTTGATGCAATTCTCTCTATATTTTTTAGAAATGAGACCTTTATCAGAACTCCTAGTTGTGAAGATTGTTTCCCAGTTTTCTGCTTTCTTTCTAATTCTGGCAGCATTGATTTTATTAGTGCAAAAACTTTTAATTTATTTTAGTCAAAATCATTCATCTTGCAGTTTATAATGTGCTCTAATTCTTGTTTAGTCATAAATTTAACCCCTTTTCATAGATGTGGTAGAGTATTTCTTGGTCTATCAATTTATCTGTGGTATCACTCTTTATGTCTAAATCCTGTGACTCCATTGATTATTATAATTTCTAGTATTTTTATAGGATTGGAAATTGTATTTTGTGAAAAGACTTTTCTGCATCTATGATGAAATTATATTATTTTTGTTGTTTTTGTTACTGATATGGTCAATGATGACAATTTTTTCCTCAGTACTTAACCAGTCCTACATTCCTGGTCTATATTCCATCTGGTCATAATGTAATATCTTTGTGATATATATCGCTATAATATTCCCAGTCTTTTATTTTAAAATATTGGATCGCTATTTATTAAGGAAATTGGTTTATAGTTTTGTCTATCTTTGCTCTCCTTGGATTAGATATTAAAACCATATTTGTGTTATAAAAAGAAATTGGTAGAACTCCTTCTTTACCTATGCTTTCAAATAACTTAAATAGTATAGCAATTAAAGTTTTGGAAAAATAAGCTGGTTCCTGAGATTATTTTCTTGGAGAGCTCATTGATGACTTTTCCAATTTCTTTTTCTGAGATAGGACTGCTTAAGTATTCAATTTCCTTTTCTGTTAAGCTGAGAAAGTTATTTTTTTTGCAATTATTCATCTATTTCACTTAGATTGTCACTTTTACAAGTATGTAATAGGGCAAAACAATTTCTAATAATGTTTTGATTTCATCTACATTGGTGGTGCATTCAACCTTTTTATTTTTGATAGTTATAATTTGGTATTCTTTCTTTTTAAAATCAAAATAATGGTTTATCTGTTTTATTATTTTTCATAAAAGAGCTCCTAGTTTTTATTTATTAATTCCTTTTTATTCTTTCAATTTTATTTAATTCTTCATTGATTATCAGGATTTCCAATTTGGTGTTTTATTGGAAATTTTTATTTTTTCTTTTTCTAGTTTTTTAAAAGGCATGCCTAATTCACTATTCTGCTCTTTCTGTTTTATTAATGTATACATTTAGAGACTAAATAGTCCATGAAGTACTGCTTTGGCTGCATCTGACAAATTTTGAAAAGTTGTCTCATTGCTGTCACTCTCTTGCCCCACCTATTCTGTCAAATTAGCTCATTCAGTTTCTAATAAATTTTAATCTTTGCTTCTATGGCTTTTTTTGAATGCGATTTTATAGCACTATGGTCTGAAAAAGATGCCTTTATTTTTTTCTCCTTTTCTCTATTTACTTGTGAGATTTTTATGCAGTTTTTGTGAAGGTGCCATGTACAGTTGACAAAAAAGCTTTATTCTTTTTTTTTATTCTGAGGTCTTTTATATCTAGCTTTTCTAAGATTCTATTAATTTAATTTTTCTTGTTTATTTTATGTTAGATTTTTCTAGCACCAGGAAGAGAAAATCCCCTATTACTATAGTTCTACTGTCAATTTCCTTCTGTAATTCATTTAACTTTTCCTCTAAATTTAGATACTATGCTATTTGGTGCATATATGATTAGTATTGATATAATTTCATTGTCTGTTGGTTCCTTTCAGCAAGATACAGTTTTCCTGGTCATTACTTTTAATTGGATTTGTTTTTGCTTTTGCTGAATGTGATGATGATGATGATGATGATGATGATGAATATCTTTGTCCTTTGACCTCAATGAAGACCATGACATGAGTGAGTTGATGCCATGACAAACATGTGAATTAGATTTGAGGGAAGAAGGTTATGCTAAGTAACCAGACACTTTCTTCTCCAGAGTCATCTGAGTTCAGTGGCAGGATATGAATCAGGAAGACAGGAGATGGCTCTAGATACAAGGAAATCAGGGTTAAGTGACATGCCCAAGGTCATACAGCTAGTAAATGTCAAGTGTCTGAACTAAATTTGAACTTAGATCTTCCTGGTTCCTGGACCAGTGCTTTGTCCATGGCACCACCACCTGCTACTTGGTCTGAGATCATGATTGCTATTTTTGTTTTTCTTTTTACTTTAATTAAAGAATAATTGATTGTTCTTCAGTCTCTTATTTGAACTTTGCATGTATCTCAAGTGAGTTTCTTTTAAGAAACAAATGTTGTATTATAATTTCTAAATCATTCAGCAGTCCCTTTCTTTTTTATGAGAGGGCTCATCCCATTCAAATTCACAGTTAGTCTTGTGCTTAACACCATTTTTCTTTGAAATTTTGCTTGTAGCTATTTTTATTTCATTACCTTCTTCCAAGTTTGTTTCTAGAGAGTTTCTCTCACCATAGTAACTTTTTCTGCTCAGGTTTTTGTTGTTGTTGTTGTTGTCTGTTCATTTTTCCACCCTACTTTTTGATTTGGAACTTTATGTTAATATTAGGCTCCATTCCTAGCATGGGTGGGAATAGGCATTATCTTCAAGCCCCAGGGTTTTTTGCAATAATGTTTTCAGAGCTTGTTCTGAGAATTTGGAAGTTTCCAAGGCATTAGGATCTGGGGAGAGGATACTGATCTCTTTATCTGAACTCTGGTCTTTACCAAAAAAGTACCCCAGACTTTCTGAAACCTCCCTTGGACAGTTGATCCTGCCCCTCAAAACTCCCACTCCTCTTACCCCAAAGTACTCCTCTTTATCCCTGAACTATGACCCAGAAGTAGGGATAAGCAATGTTGTTGCCAAACACTATCTGGCCCTATATCCATTGCTAGCATAGGGATATCTTATAATCATTTTTTGGCCAATTGCCAGGTCCCTTTACCATATCTGGCTTGCAAGTTCCTGAGACCACATTAATTCTATACTGGCTACCTAGTTCCACCACTGCTGTTTTATCCATTAGCATTCTGGACCAGCTTCCATCTCTGCATTATAGGTCTCTCTTTCCAACTTCCCATGTTGTCTTTGAATGTCTCAGTCTAATCTTTTGTTGGATCTGACAATGCAGAATTTGAATAGAGGTATTATTTTAAAGTTGTTTAAAGGAGATTGTTGGGAGAACTCAGTTGAGCTGCACCATCTTGTCTCTATCCCCAAAAATCGTCTATGATGGACTTTAAATGCCAAACAGATGGTATTATAAATTTGATCCAAAAAGTAATGGGAAATCAATAAAGTTTATTGACCGAGGGATGAGTGGAGATGTGGTCTGGTCTGATATTTTAGGTAAATGACTTTGATGGCTGATCAGAGGAAGTATTATATGATTTAAGAGATGAGACATTTGAGACAAGAACACCAGCTGGCAGGCTATTGGAGTGTAGACCCAGTGATGCTATTCTTCTGGAAGTTGTACTGAGTTCAGCATATATTATAACACTGCATTTCATTCCTTTCCTTAGTGTAAAGACCATTTCCATTTCCTGACAACTTCACCACCTTGTCATCATCTTTGTTATTCCTTCCAGGGTTCTAATCGTCCAAGGGTAGGCCTCTTCACTGCTTTCTTTCCTATTCAGAGGAGAATGGTTGTTTTTCCTCCATCTACTTTTCAAATCTTGCCAAAAATCTAGTTTCCCTTTCTTCTTTTTCTTCTATTTTTCCCTTTGCTTTTTATTGTTGATAGGTTTAGTTTACCTTGAAGCTTTGACTCAATAAAGTTAATTGGGGTGAAGCAACAGCTCTGTAGATTGAGTGTGCAAATTGCCTACATGGTCCCTAGAATCCAGAGCCTCTGTTCCAAGTAGAATTTGTATCTGCCACTGAAATGTCAATAGAAGCTGCTTTGGTGGCATTCAAAGAAAAGCCACTCCACATGCCTTTTTAGTAAACCAGCTTGTCAGCTTTCAAAGGGGATATGCTCCAGCAGCTCTTTGAAGAAGGGAAAATGTACTACATTTCCATTTGCTGCAGAAACTGGGGAAGCTTTAGTCATTGTTCTTTTGGTTTCCATATGTTTTGATTTATGGACCTTTGTAATTATATAACCCTCAAAAAAAAAAACCCAAAACCAAAAAAAAAGGCAGCCTTTTAAAGAATTTGAAGAAAGTCTAAATATTTTGTCTGTCACATATCTTCTTTCCAATACCATGGCTATTACCCAGGACATATTCTAATTAACTCACACCTTGGTAGCTCTGAGAATCAGAGACTGGAGATTTCAAAAACCTTAGAGGTCAACTATTCCAACCTCTTCATATATAGATGAGAGAACTGAAGTCCTGGGAAGTGAAATGACTTGTCCAAGGTAATAAATGGCAGAGGTGGGATGTGATTGATTTTGACTTTAAATACAATGCTTAATACTCTTCTTATTGTTCTTTCCATTCTCTTCTGTTTCCAATCAATCCTTTGCACATCTGTCAAAATAGTCTTCCAAATATAATGGTCTGATCACATCACTCCTCTAGTGAAAAATCTTCAGTTTCTCCCCTACTGAGAAAAATGTAAAATCTTTAGTTTAGCATTTAAACTTTCCCATAATCTACTTCCAAATCTTCTTTCCTTTTCTTTACTCTTTATTCCAGACAATTATATTTAACAGTCCCAAAGCCACTCTCTTCCATACACTTATATACTTTGTTCTACATCTCTAGAATGGACTTTAATTCTCATTCTCCTCTTTCTCTTCCTCTCAGATAGACATTTAACATTCTGTTACAATCCTTCACCTCCTTCAAACCCTAGCACCATTTCTCCAGGCTATCTTTCCTGATTACCTCAGCCTGAAGTGATTCCTTTTTTCCTTGATTCCATAATCCCATTATTAGTTTGACCTCTCTTTTAAACCTCCATTTTAATTTGATTTGTACTTATATGTATATGTCTTCTTATTTTTTAGTAACAATTCCTTGAAGGCAGCATCTCTATCTGTGCCCTTTTTAATATTTATATTTCTAGTAGCTAGGATAGACTTTCACACATTTGTTGACTTGTACAGTATCAGATATAAGGTAAGGTGATCACAAGTTTCAGAAAAAAGAAAGCAGAATCATAATTCAAGCATAAATAATCCTTTTAAAAGTTCACTATGTAGTTTTCATTTTTAAAAGTTGTGAATATTATGAAATTTTAGTTATGAATCCTTTGAAACTGCTGATTGAACATTTCCAGATGGCCTGACCATCAAAGACTATGATAAATTGATCCTGTTAGGTTAAGAAATAAGTTTTAACCCCTCACTACATTGCATGCCTAGCAGTATAAGCTAGAGAAATATAAGCAAATTGCTTTTTCTGACTAGTCACTTGTAAAATTAAGGTAGAAATAAAGTTATGTGTTCTTAAAGATTTCATATTCAAAGATATTTTTCTTATTTTCAAAGAAGAGGGAAAAGAGAAATTCTGTAAGCTACAGACAAATACTCCTAATGTTAATTCAGGACAAAGTTTTAGAATAGAACTAACAGCTAATAGAAATAACAGCTAAATAATAGCTTTTAAAAATATATTTAAAAAATACTTTAAGTGATGATTATTAAGAACAACCCAGGGGTTTAATAAAGTTGTTTTACTCTCCTCCCCTCACCCAATTCAGTTGAATAATACAATTCTATATACTTTTTAAAATTATCTACTATGTATACAAATAGAATACTAAAAGAAAAAATAAATTGGTCCCTGTTTTCAAGGAATTTAATTTATCATGGGAGATAAGTAATATATATATAATTTGAAAAACATATAATGACTGAAGAAGAGTAGTATGGAATAAGACTGGAAAAGTAAACTGGATTTATATTGTTGTTCTATTGTTAGAAATGCTTTAAATGATAAACTCTAAAGTATATAATGTGAAAATAATGAAGTTATTTTTTTAATCAAGAGACTGAAAATTCAAATCATTGGGAGTAAAAATATATTAAATGTACAGGTTTGATCTTTCCATTAGGATGTTAATTTTTCTTTTAACAATAATCAGGGTTACTTGGAAAGGAGACAGACTATAAGAAAAGAAATGTTAAGAAGTAGGGTAGTTAGATAGCTTGGTGAATAAAGTGCTAGGCCTGGAATCAGGAAGACTTCAAATTGGACTTCAGACACTTATTAGTATATTTGACCCTGAGAAAGTCACTTAACTTGTTGACCTCAATTTCTTTATCTGTAAAGTCATCTAAGAAAGGAAATGGCAAATCACTTTAGTTTCTTTGCTAAGAAAGCCCAAATTGGGTCATGGAGAGTTGGAAACAACTGAAAGACCTAAACAACAAAATCTATAAAAGATGTGATGAAGTTGGTGGCAATATGAGTGAAGGCAGTAACAGATGTGAGTGTTATTGTGAAAGTACAGTTTGCAGAAGTTAGCAACTGAAAAGATTTAGGAAAGGTACATGAACAAGTCAAAGATAATTACAAATTTTTAAGCCTGGGAAACTAGGAGGACAATCATGTGATGCAGTAGAAAAATCCTGACCCTGAAGTCAAGGAAGGCTCATCTTCCTGAGTTCAAATTTAGCCTCATATATGTACTAACTGTATGACCCTGGGCAAGTCTAACTCTATTGATTTCAGTTTTCTCATCTATAAAATGAGTTGGAGAAGAAAATGGCGAATCACTCTAGTTTCTTTGCCAAGAAAAACTCAAATGGAATCACAAAGAGTTGAGCATAGCAAACAGGGAGAATGGTACTATTCATAGAAATGAGGAAGGTATGGTAGGTAGTCCTGTCAAAGATGTGATGCTCCAGCAGTTTATCAGTCAATCAAGTATCTATTAAACAATGATTATGTATTAGGCAGTGAAAGGCAAAAATAGCAATAATAAGCCCCTGACCTCAAGCATATATTCCTTTAAAATTATATTTAGAAATTATATTATTTTATTGTCCCTATCTTACAGAGGAAGATGAGAGAATAATTGTACATAGAATATAGTAGATTCTATATGTAATTGGTTATTCCTTTCCCTTTCCCTTCAGTTTTACTCTTGCTTTAGAAAAATTCTCTTTTGGCAGATGAATTTTAATATGGAAAGATTTGAGACAGGGAATCTAATTAGAAGGATATAGCAATAGAGTGAGAGGTGAGATGATCAGAATTAGAATTTTAGCTATAAGAATAGAGAGAGGAGTATACATACAAGAGATCTGTAAAAACAAAAATGATTAGATTTGAAATAAGTGAGAATGAGAATCAAAGATGACCCTGAGGTTGGGAGCTTGGGTGACTGAGAATGAAGTGGATGAGTGACAATAATGATGAAATTCTGAAAGGGGGGAAGGTTTGATGGGGAAGAATGATGAGTTCTATTTGGGACAAGTGTCTAAGATGCCTATGCATAGTCAGTTTGAGATGCTCAAGAAGTCATTAGAGATACATGACTGTAGGTCAGCAGAAATATATATATTTGGGGATACCATTAACCAGAAATGATAATTGAAATCATTAAAACTGATAAGATCATTGAGATAGCATAGTGCAAAAAAGAAAAGAAGACCCATGCCAGAGTCATAATTATGAACCTGACATGGATGAAGAACTAACAAAGAAGTCTGAGAGGGTGTTGTTGAGCAAAGGAGGAACACTGGGAGAAAGTAGTAACACAAAAACCCAGAGAGGATGGTAGTCAAAAGATGTTAATAGAATACTCAGGGGAGACATTAGAGACTAGATCTGGGAGTTGTCTGTATAATGATCCTAATTGAAGCCATGAAAATGGATAAGATAGCCTAGAGACTATAAATAGAGGGAAAAAAGCTGAGGAGTGATTGGAAAACACCCTCACTTAGGCTGCCAGAAGAGGAGTATGAATAATTGAAAGAGCAGAAGCAGGAGTGGTCAAGCAGAAGGAGAACCAGGAAATATCAATGTCGTAGGAAGCTTACAAGGTGAAAATCTGCTCAGGGATCAGAGGGGATGAAGGAACTGTGTTGTTCAACTGATCAGTTCCAGTTGGGTCCCCAGTGGGGCAGCTCATACAACTACTCCCAGGTTGTCATTTGTCCTTTGTTCTCAAATGGCATCAGTAAGGTGATGCCATGATTTGCAAGTGAATTGGATTTAAGTGAGGGAGACTGTAGTAAGAACTGTAGCAAGTGTAGGAAGAATTGTTCAAGCCTTCTCCTATAAATCTCACAAGTACTATATCAATGTTAGTTGTCATTATTATTGTTATTATTATGAATTGACACCATTGAATATTCTCTCCCATAAAAAGAGAAAGATTCTGCTAGATCATATTTAAATGGGAAGTGCTGCATTTAATTAATAGCTTAAATACTGTTGCTAGAGTTATGAACTGCTCCTACCATTCTAGATAGAATTTTTAAACTAAGATCAAATTGTGGCCAAGTAGTACTATTACTAGGTCTATATCCTAAAGGGATTTTTAAAAAGGGTAAAAAAAGACCCTTGCACATACACAAAAATAATTATAGCAGTTCTTTTTGTGTTGGCAAAAAAAATTAAGATTGAAGGATTCTCATCAATTGGAGAATTTCTCAACAAGTTGTGGCACAGGATTATGATGAAGTGCTTTTATGCTATAAGAAACAACAAAATGTATGGTTTCAGAGAAACCTGGGAAGACATACATAAATTAATGCAGAGTGAAGACAGGAGAACATTGTAAAATGATTTAGATCTTAAAGTGACCTTGAAGGTCATCTACCAATCCCTTCTTTCAAATAAAGAAATAGCCACCAAACAAATAAAAAGATAAATAAATGAAAGGATTAATGATTTGTTCAGGGTCATACAGGTAACAAATGGCAGAAGCAGGGTTTGAACCAAGTTTCTCTATTATCACACAGGGAAATAAGTATTTGCATAGCTCTTATTTTGTGCAAAGAACTTTATAGATATCTCATTTGACCTTCACAACAACCCTGTGCAGTAAATGCTATTATTTTCCTCATTTTAAAGTTGAGGAAACTGAGACAAAAAGAGGTTAAGTTTGAACTCAATGACTACCCTGGGTCTACAGTCATACAATCATTATATATCTGAAATAGGACTCATGGTATTCCCCTATGTATAAGATGCACCCTTTTTTTTTTGAAAACTTTGGAATCTAAAAACTTGGAACATCTTATAGAGTGGTTGCAGTTTTTTTACATGCATTTCCCTTTTTTTGGTGCTTGTTGTCATTGCGCTCATTGTTTCACATTTGTGACCTGTATATTAGGTGACGTTTTGCCACATTCTGCCCAGAAATGGCTCAGAAAAGATTTTCATCAAGTGCTGAATTCAAGTTCAGAGTGATCCAGTTTGCAAAAGTGAATGGAAATCATGCTGCTTGATGTCAGTTTGGTCCTCCTCCAAGTGAGGAAACAATCTGAGACTGGCTATGAGAAGAAACTCAACTGAAAATGTCCTGGCAGAAAAAGGGCATGAAAGGCAAGTCATCCAAATGGCCTGAGTTAGAGAGGGAATTGAAGC
This sequence comes from Macrotis lagotis, assembly GCF_037893015.1. Classification (NCBI taxonomy): domain Eukaryota; kingdom Metazoa; phylum Chordata; class Mammalia; order Peramelemorphia; family Peramelidae; genus Macrotis; species Macrotis lagotis. Next base: position 182,927,751 of record NC_133658.1, on the reverse strand, counting down.
TATGGATTGAAGAGCAAAGGGCCATTGGAATGTCTATGTATACAAAGTTGGTTCAGCAGGAGACCAGAAGAATTGTTGATGAAGAAGTGACTGATTTCAAAGGAGGACATGATTGGTGCTTCAGGTTCATGAAACCTGAATGGACTAAGCATGCATCAGAATTGCCCCAAAGCTGCCTGAAAGCTTTGAGCAGGAAGTCCTTAAATTTAATGATGAATAAAACTTCACTTCAATAATTTTATGTAATACATTTTTTTCAAATTTTGGGCCCCAAAATTAAGGTGCATCTTATACATGGGGAAATATGGTAAATCTAATTGTTTCTAACTCTAAGTCTGACCCTTTGTCCACTATGCCATGTTGTTTCTCTCAGAGATAAAATTACATGATGCATATGATCACTACCTTGCCCCTGTCCTTCTTTCTTCCTTCCTAGATCATAGGTTCTCAACCTCTTTTTTGTATCATGGTCAACAGGAGAAACCTCTAGATCTCTTCAAAGAATAACATTTTGGATTATAAAATAAAATGTATAAGATTAAAAAGGAAATGTTTTATGATGATTTATTATTAAAATTTGAGAGTTGGAGGGAAATACATTTTTAGAAAAGTAAGAATTATATTTTCCTATAAGACCTTACTGTTTTTCCCCAAGACAATAGATAATGGCAAACTATTGATGCACACAAACTATTAAGACACTGGAGCTCTCTTGTCCAGAAGGTTGGGTTTTTAATTTATTAATATTTTAAGGTATGAATCTCAGTGAAACTTGTGGCTGCATCCTTGAAAGACACAGTTCTGCAAGATAATTGAAAGAGGTTATTTTTAAACCGTCATTTGTGTCAGGAATAGAGACTAAAGTTCCTAATAAAGGCAACAGAATCTTAACAACAGTCATATTTCTAGCAACATGGTGCAGTTGGGAGATGGGAGATGCAGTGGATACTTTTTCTATGCTTAGTTTGAATGGATAGGGGATAATTGTGCCTAGTAAAAACCAGCAGTATCCTTCTAAGAATGTTTCTATGGAAACTAATGATATCAGAAGAGAGAGATATCTGAAAGTTATTGGCTAAAAAATATCTAACTAAAGTAATAGCAATATGGATAAAAACTTGACCTGTAAGGAATATGCAAAGAGGACAAAATAGACAAACATTTTCTTCCCAATAGATATCCATTTTAAAATATTTTATTGACTCAGCAGTTAGTAGTTTGATCCTACTTCTTCCTGAAGGACACATTACCATAGAGTCTGAGGGGCTATCTAGTCTTCTTTTGAATAATTTGCCAGAACAATGCAAATGGTCACTTAAAAAGGAGAAGATTGTGTTGAAAAATATTTTTCTCTGGTTATTTATGCTTTCAAGGAATTCTTATTGATTTGAACCACTTCAAACCTTAATATTTTCATAATAATAAAATCTCACATGTAAAGTTTATAAAAAGTTTTCCCCACAACTTTTTCAATTAAGTCATGCAAATATTATTTTCCCCTCCTTTGAGGGTGAGGAAATGGAGGCACAAAATGAGATTATCCCCAAAAATGTTTTTTAGAATCTTAAAACCTTACTTAAATGTTAGTAATTCGCAACAAGTATCAGGACCCCTTTTTAAATTTAATTTGCCCAATTTCTTTATTCTTTATTCAACTCTTTGGCTGTGTGAACACAATATCAAATATCTGGTTGAAAAGTGAAAAAATCAGTCAGTCTCTTATTTCTCAATATCTAGATATTTGGAATAATATAATAGCATAGACTGATTTTTTTTCTTCCCTTTGCTTCTAGGAGTTTTGGCTCTATGTAGCCAAAACCTTTTTCAACAGGGGTTTACCTTTTGTTCCATTTAAGATTTTTTAGTAAGTTACTATTTTAGACTCAGATTTTTGTTGAACTTTGGCTGTGCTCAGAGATCTGTCTACGGTGTCATAAACATAAGAATTTAATATTTATTTTGGATAATATGTTCACAGTTCATTCATCTTCATTTTTGTCCCTTTTTTGGAAAAGGGACTTACCTATTCTTGACTCTTTCCATCTTCCAGGCAGTAGGAAAAGATTTTTCTAGCTTAAACCAGTAGTGGCTTCAGTTGGGAAAGGGTCTGGTAGAATGGTAAGGTTCAGTGATGGGTATTACAGGGGAAAAAAAGGGAAGGAGGTGGCTAAGTTGGGACACTACAGAATGAAACCAAAATAGATGGTAGCTGGAGTAGGAATAGTTCCAGAGTCCCCCCCACCCCCCAAAAAGAGGGAGGATTTGAATTCCTCTTTTTCCCCTTACACCAGACTTGGAATCCAATTCCAAATACATACCTTCCCACAAAAAAGAAATTTGGGGAAGGAAAATACAGTTCAGGCAGCAGAAGGCTGAGAATAACAGCAAGTGGTGATAGTGGGGAAGAAAAGGCTGCTACCTGTCATTTTGTTCTGGTGACTGAAGGTCAGTTGTGCACAGTCATTATCTATAGAAACTTCTAGTTATTCTTTTTTGAAAGTGGTCAGTATATTAAAGGAACAACCATTTTCTATAAATGGTCCTGTCTTTCAGTTTATGAGCAAGAAGTCTTTAGATTTAGAAAACTGGCTTCACTATGAGGATGTGGTTTGCAGATGATCCAGTCACCAGGCAACACCACATTGTTATATAGTCCCTGCTTCAAATGATTCTTATTACCACAAACATCTGTTTCAGTGATTTTCCAGGACATAAAAGGTAAATGTAAATTGTCACCAGGGCCATGCCAGTATTTCCTTTTAGTGCAATTTCTCTAGATATGAATGCTAGCACTCAGGAACAATCAGATTATACCTGAGGAACTTTCCCATTTATCTCTGAAAACATGGCCCCAATGCCCTGTAGAGAACAAACTATGCCACATATGCTAAATAAATGAGATGAAGAGAGTGAGATTTATTTTCATTGTCTGCTGTGTGTTATAACGTGACCCCAGAATTCTGTTACTCTGCTGTTGCTTATTGTTCAGTATTTATTGAATTTTGCAACAATAAAATGTATTACTATTATAGGCTCCCCCACGGGGGAAAAAGCTACATTATTTCATATTTACCAATGCTACCCTTTCTCCAAAACCTTCAAAAGACCTTGTTAATCTGCAAGCATAAGGTTCCATGAAAAACAAGGAAGGAGGAAATCAAAGAGAGTGTAGATAACATTAGACAAACTTTTTTTTGCTCACATTCATTCTTTTAAATAAATTCTATTAGTCTTGCCTTAATTTTTATTTTTCTTCTTTTTTTTTAACAACCAGTAATCTCTTCATGGTTTCAGGGATACTTCTTCTTTCTATTATATTTCCACATTCACATTTTTCTGGTTTTCCATCCATTGAATAGGCAAGAAATATCAACTACACAACAGACATTGATTTTTTTCAGGAGGTTAGCTTGATGCAATAGATAGGAAATAAATAATTGGATAGATAATAGATAAGCAAGACAGTTACAGCAAAGAGAAGTATTGATTAAACATAAAAAAGGTAATGACCTCAGGGTTATAGCTGATAACAAATTGGATTTGAATCATCATTATATGTCTACTTTGAAAAGAGTCAGTATATTGGGATAACTCAAAGGGAATGAGAGAAGCCAGCTCTGAGAAGTATTTCTTCTGTGCTTGACATTATAGAACCAATATACATTGAGATCAGTTTGGGTAATCATGATTTTTAAAGGAAATGGGGAAAAAAATCAAAGTGAGATCAAGAAAAGAATAGCAATGATAATCAGAATAGAAAATAAGTAAATAGATTTGTTATCTTATAGCTCAGATAAATTAAAGTTGTTTTATTGTTTCTAAGTATCTGAATGGTTTAAAGAAAGACAATGATCAGTATTTCTTGTCTAACAAGAAATGAATAAGAGCATATTAACATAAATCAGTTTCACATGGATATAGTGAAGGAATTTTTGAATTTCAGGGTTGACCAAACACAATGTGAGATAATAAACTACTTTTAATAATTGTGATTGCTATCAAATACCTTTGGCAAACATAATTTTTAAAAAGAAATCCAACAATCCATCCATTAGAATCTAAGAAATGTTAATCCATCTTAAATGCTTCAGATAGTTCTTTATTTCACTTATTATTCTCTAATCACTTCCTCCCTAACTTTCTGACCAGCCTGCCTCCCTATACAGACTAGTCACTATAGTCTGGATAAACTTACATCCTGAGCATCTCTCTCTCTCTCTGACTCTGTCTCTGACTGTCTCTCTTTTTCATGATGATTATCTTCCAGACAACTGTTTCAGAAAAACCCCAGCTATGCTCCATCTTATATCCTTTTCTGTGGCCTCCTCTTCCATGGTACCCAAATCATCCCATTATCTTTTCCTCCCTACCTTTGCCCCCTTTCTGGAATGATAAATGACAAAAAAAATCAACTTTGCAATATTCTTGGATGGATTGTCTTAGTTCACTTTCCTTAGTTTCTCTTAGCATTCTTGGGACTTGCTAGACCAAAGTGACCTTTCTGGATCCCATTCTTCTAATAGGGCTGTGTACCTCTATTCAAAGGTTAAATCCATGACAATAGCAATATCTTGTTTTTAGATTTATATTCTGTGTTCTTAATACATATAATAAGCATTTTATAGTTGTACTTTCATTCACTCATCTCTCCTGGTCTCTTCTATCCTTAAATTTTAATTAATTTAGGATACTTCATTTTTCTTCCAATTGTAAAATATTATTAGAGTATAAACTTCCTATGATTAGAGTAAATGTACTGTTCTGTATTTCTCCTGGTACCCAATGTCAAGGTACTCAATAAGCAATTTTTGACCTTTTTAGAAGTTAACCTATATGCTTATTCATCTAGAACCACAGCATTAGGGACATGAAAATTTTTTTTAAGGTTTGTACAAGGCAATGGGGTTAAGTGGCTTGCCCAAGGCCACACAGCTAGATAACTATTAAGTGTCTGAGGCCAGATTTGAACTCATGTACTCCTGACTCCAGGGCTGGTGCTCTATACACTGTGCCACCTAGCCACCCCTGACATGAAACTTTTAATAAAATGAATAGCTAAAATTATAATATTCAAAAAATCTGTTTTGAATGATATAAGTACAGTATTGCTTGAAAAAGGGGGCTCTGGGAGTGTACCAGATGAGGTCTGGAGATAATTTCTAGCTATATGATTCCTTCATTGGGTGGTGGCCCGCTAAACTGGGAATCTCCTAATGTGGCATATAAAGGCATTTCAGTCATGACTCATTTCCTCTGTGTGCCTTTCTACATTTTGCAAAAGCAGTCTCAATCTTTAAGTAACTTATACTATATCCATAACTTCATTAACATGTTATGCTAATTAATCAATTAAACTGTATAGTATGTCATTTAGTATACATTTTAAATTTTATATAAAAACTTCCCTTGAAATAGGTTAAATTCAATTTCTGTTTTTTTTTTAGGTTTTTGCAAGACAATGGGGTTAAGTGGCTTGCCCAAGGCCACACAGCTAGGTAATTATTAAGTGTCTGAGGCCCGATTTGAACTCAGGTACTCCTGACTTCAGGGCCAATGCTCTATCCACCACACCACGTAGCCAGCCTGGTTAAATTCAATTTCATCATTTTAAGTGTCTGCTCTTTACAGAGGGTATTGAATGTTGTAGGGAATATAAAGATAAATAAGAGAGTAGCAGCAGCGTCTGATTTTATAGCTTACTAGACACTATACTAAACACTTTAGAATAATTATTTCATTTTTTTTCCTCACAAGAATCTTGTAAGATAGGTGCTTTTATCATCAACATTTTACAGATGATAAAACTGAGTCAGAGGTTAAGTGACTTACCCAGAGTAACACAGTAGGTGTCTGAGGCAGTATTTGAACTCAGATCCTCCTGATTCCAAGTGCATTGCTTTCTGGCCACCCTGCTGCCTCAAAATGATTTATATATATAGGGAGTTTATTCTCTCTTGAGTCAGCTCTTTACACTTTTGAACAAAGATAATGGGGAGTATTAGGATGTTATCCTTACATTGGGACAAAAATTTACTTCTCTGATGCTGCCATTCTCTTCTGTTTCTGCCTTCTGGGGCTCAACTGATCAAATCCAATACATTTTTTTTAGGTTTTTGCAAGGCAAATGGGGTTAAGTGGCTTGCCCAAGGCCACACAGCTAGGTAATTATTAAGTGTCTGAGACCTGATTTGAACCCAGGTACTCCTGACTCCAAGGCTGGTGCTTTATTCACTATGCCACCTAGCCGCCCCTCCAATACATCTTTCACATGATGACAGCTTTACAAATACTTAAGAATAGAGGTATTATAAAAATAATAATACCTCTTACAAAGTTCCTCTGGGATGTAGATGTGGTGATCCTTTGTGGAACCTACAGTATGGGAAAGAACTTGGCAAGTCCCTGGATAGAACAAGGGTGTTGTCAGACTAAGAAAGGTTAAGTTGATTGAATCTTATTAGGAAGGAAAAGGAAGACAACAAAAGGGATTTGAGGAAAGGAATGTTATGATTAGATCTGTACACAGAGAAGATTAATCTTGCCATTGTATGATGTATAGATCATTTGAAGCCTGGAGACCAATGTCTCTTTGACTTGTCTGGGTGGGAAGGGGTACATTGTGAAGAGAAAACCTGGGGAACAAACCTTTGTAGCCAAACTTTCATCATGTAGGTATAGGCTGAATTGTAACTTTGTAAAATTAAATTATGAGCTTGAAGAAAGAGACTGTGTCTTGTCTTTTGGCTGTAAGCTTCCATGACTGTTCTTTAATTTGAAGTCATAGTACTTGTTTTCAGATTTTAGCAAAGATATTTACTTCTTTGCACCTTGATTCCCTTAGTGACAAAATGAAGAATTTGGATAAGATGATCTCTAAGATCTTTATATATACAACAGTCAAATATTACATTCCTGAATTTTGTAAATCATTCAGTTGTTTTGAGATTGTCTAGACATAGCCCAAGTTTACTTGTAGAACTAATTTTTTTTATTTTTATATTTCTTTGTAATAGTTCTGATTGTCAATTTTTGCCTTTCAAAGTGAACTTGACACAAATAAACCACAGCATAAAATAAGAAATATAGAAATAACACAAAATATCAGCATTAAGGAGAAGAGGGCATAGGTTATCTAAGTCCACACAGCTAAGTAATTATTAAGTGTCTGAGGCTGGATTTGAACTCAGGTACTCCTGACTTCAGGGCCAGTGCTTTATCCACTGCACCACCTAGCCACCCCATTTCCTTTCTTCTGTTGACTTATAAGTTTCATGAAGAAAGAGACTATATTTTATTTTTTTGTATGAATTAATGAATAAATGAAAAATCATCTGTTGTTAAGGGCTAAGGCTTCTAATATAAGTAAGAAAAATAATATAAAGAGCATACATTCTTCCTTAGGAAGATAATACATATAGACGAGCAAAAGATGAAAGGAGTAAGTGATGGAGAGTCACTTAGAAATAGTCAGGAGGTAGCCTAGTAAAGCCAGGACTGAGTAAGATAAATCAAATCCAAATATCCTTTCCTTAAAGAGTTATATGAAAAAAAAAGTGTTCCATGAATGTTAGTTTTATCATTGTTGTTGTTGTTAAATTGTATCCAGTCTTACACATTCTCATTCATAAGAACAACTAAAGTCATATAGGAGTGTTTATAAAGACTTGGACATTAAAAAAACTACCTAGTACTGAAAAGGGTTGGAATCATTGGGCTAAGCTTTATTGATCATGTGCTCAATCTGGAAGATGATATATCTAATCACCTTAGCCAAGGGTTCATATCATTATGAATTCTTTAGAATCTAAGTCTTTCAGTATGGAGAGGGATATTAAAGATAATTTAGCCCAAGAAGAAAAAGAAGCTGAAGAAATTGACACTTAAAGTGATAAGATGATTTGTCTGAGCTTACAGGTTGTCTGAGACCACCAGAAATCTTACTCTATTTTGCTGGTTCATTGTAGATACTTTAAAGAGTTAAAAACACCCCAATAATGCTAAAACACAAAAGGTTTTTTCATGCTGAATGCATTTTATTTACCTTACTCAAAGGAAATAGCATAACTTTTGTCTTGGAGGCATCAGAAGAGTAAAAAATGATAAGTTTAGGTTACTGTCACCAAGAAGGACAAGTGTGACTGATCTTCAGAAAGATCAAGTAATTTGGGATTCTGACCTTGAATACTACTATATCCATCCTTGTCAGGAGGTGGAAGGAGAATGATGATTCAGGTAAGAGGTACCCTTATGCCTTGTCCCCTGATACCTTTGTAACAGGAATACATCATGATATGGAAGAAAGTCAGGTATTTTATAAGGAGAGATTAGATTTCTTTCTGGTTCATATGATTAGGAGCCTACATATCACAGGCAGGGAGATGTTTATGAAGTTTCTGGAGATAACTGTGGAAGGTTCCTAGAGGATTCTAGAAAACATCAGTTTGTTAAACAGGAGAGGAGAAGGGCAGAGAAAGCTTACTGAAGAAAAACTAGTATGAAATAGGGATTTTTCTGGAACATTCTACCAATATTTTAGTTGCATGAGCTAAGGCCAACATTCACCACTACCAAAATGTACAATTAATGGTAGCCTTTTTTTTTCTTCTTTTTTAACTTTTTTTTTAAACTTCACAGGATCATGTATATTTTTCAGAATCAATTTCTCCCACTTAGCCATAGTTCTACCTTAGTTTTAGCATTGGATTTATAGCTTATATTTGATGATGACTTCAAGTATGAGCATATATTATAGAATATATTCCCTCAAACTAACCTTAAACCTAACTATCCATAACTTTGTGTTACTTGAGTCAAGTGGGAGGTACAGAAAATTTTCAACTTCTTACTTGGATATGTGATGATTACCATTTTTGGATGCATCTAAAACTTAGTGTTCACCAACTCAAGTTGCTGGAGGCCTGGAAGGAGCTCACAGCCAAAACACAGGCTTGCAAATTTAGAAGCTGTTATTGAAAAATTGGCCCAAACATATGCTAAGTCACTTTTCTGAATGCATCAAGACTTTGAAAACACTAGATAATTGAATCTTTTTGCACTAAGTCAAGACTATAGAAAGTCACAGTCAGTATTAAAAATAATTTTTATAGTACTTGTCCTATGTAATTTCTCTATTGGGATGAATTATTGCCAGAGATCAAATGTGGCTAAAAACAGTGTTAGCTCATCCAAACAAATGTAAAACAACAAAAAAAGAAATGATCAAAATCTGAGTCAGAGATAACTTTAGGTATATGGAGAAATTGTGGATTAAAAATTATATTAGTTTCAATAAAGTAGAAATGTTCCCATTGTTAGATTGCACAGAAATTCATTGGAAGACTGAAACTTTTAGGGAAATAGAAATGGAACTGACCAAAAAGGTAATTATCTAATTCACACTGGAATAGTCAACAAATATTTTATAGTTCAGATCTGACAAAAATGAGCTTTTCTCCTCAAAGAGTTTAAAAATTACATTGTTGGCTTAAATAGATTATTTTCTAAAGACAGATTAAAAGTAATTTTCACAATATATACTAAATTGAGAAAGTATTTATATAGTAAAACCCCTAAGATACTTGGCCATCTTTATAAAACCTAATACAGATACAGTTTTAAAACAATCTTTAGGAAAAATGGATGAAGTTTCATAATAACCTCTTAGAAACAAGGAAATGAACCAAGAAACTGAACTTTTGGAGATCAAGAAAGAATTTTTTTCCTTTGTATCAAAACAAGTTATTCATCAAATTGAATTTCATTTTATGATAGAAAATCCTCTCTTTTGCCTTTCATATTTTGATGGCTCAAGCAAGATTTTATTGGTGTGGGTGTTCTCTCACCACTTTAGGTCTAAATCATAGTCCCTTCACAATAGCTAATAACTAATATTTATATATTACTTACTATGTTCTAGGCACTATGCTAACTGCTTTATAATTATTATCTCATGTAATCCTTACAACATTCCTGGGAGGTAGCTGCTATTATTATCCCCATTTTGTAAATAGGGAAACTGAGACAGAGGTAAAGTGATTTGCTTAGGAACACATATCTAGTCAGTGTCTGAGGCTAAATTTGAACCCAGATCTTCAGAAGTTCAGGCCTAGAACTCTATCCACTGCACTCCCTACTATTACAACTTCCTAACCTGTGTGATTTTTGTCCATAACTGTGAAAAATTGTTTCTATGTATAAAATTGTTTCAAATTCAATAATCTCATGTTGCACATCTATTCTGCACAAGATACTTTGACTAGGTGCTTGGAATATAAAAATGAAAGCCAGACATGCTTTGTTTTCATGGACAAATGGATATGGACACAGATAGAATAATCAGATGGAATCTTTTAGAAAAAGTGAGGGAGTACAAAATCTACATTTTCTTTTCTAAGTCTTGTCCTTAGCTTAGGTTCTGTGAATTTAAAAATGTTTTGGGGCAGCTAGGTGACGCAGTGCGACAGCTAGGTGGCACAGTGGATAGAGCACCAGCCCTGGAGTCAGTAGTACCTGAGTTCAAATCCGGCCTCAGACACTTAATAATTACCTAGCTGTGTGGCCTTGGGCAAGCCACTTAACCACATTGCCTTGTAAAAACTAAAAAAAAATGTTTTGGTAAGTTGTATTTTAACATATTTAACATATTTAGTTTTCTTTGTACTCATATACATTTTCTTTTATGCTTTAAAGCAGTGTCGTGAGAAGGGGTTTGTAGGCTTCATCTTGATCTCCAAAGGGGTCCATGACACCAAAAAACAGTAAGAATCCCTGCTTGGAGTGTTTTAGTCCATTGAGAGAATAAATGTGGTTCTTGAACTGCTCATCTTTTTCTCTCCTTACCTTATACTCAATTCACTTTTGATCTGGTCATGGACATCCTTAAGGTTTTTAATGGCACTCCTCAGGTATAAATTGTCATTGGTAACATTCTCTAGTCTATTTGGACTTACCATGTATATTTGCATCACTCATTAGTTTATTTGTAATATTGATTCTTCCAAGATCATGACATATCATGATTTATAGAATCACTGGGAAAACGCATTGGTTTTAAGGAGATCAGCTTTTGCAGATCTCTGGGCGATTCTCTGGGCTATTTGGGATCACTGAAAGTAGCATATAGTTATCTTATCAGAATCTAATCTGATCTCAAGTAATCAACTAATCAGCAATCATTTATTAAGTACCTAAAGTATGCTAAACACTGTTCTAAATTCTGCCAGGGATTAAAAATGTAAAGAATCTAATAATCCTTACTTTCAAGGAGTTTTGTTCTATATTACATAAAATGCTTTTTACTATATAAACATACATACATATAATACAGGGTAAATAAAAACCACAAATACTTGGATACAAAGTAGTACCAGAGATTGAGAGAGAGAGAGAGAGAGAGAGAGAGAGAGGCAGAAAGAGAGAGCGAGCATTTTTTTATGACAGTATCATTTGGAGGATTAAAAGGGGAAAGGGCAAGAGAGGCTTTGTGTTGCACTTGAGTTGCACTTTTGAAGAAAACAAGAATTCTATGACCTCCTCAGCTTATTAAATTTTGTGTACCATTTAAAGTAGTGATATCAAATTCAAAATAGTATTAAATCTCTGCAGGTTATATGTTGTAAACAAAAAACAGTCTACATATCAACATTATCTTCGTTGTTTTGTATTTTCGTTTATTTTGTGAGGCATTTTCTAATTACTGCTTTAGCCGCTCTAAAGAAACCAGTGTGTCTGACACCTATGATAAAGTATCTCTCCAATGCATAATTTGAACAAAATATGATCACTTTGCCCATTAAGCAGATACTATAGTATCTACAAAAATATTTTTCTAATTTACTTCATTTTTTTACTTTATTTTTCTAAAAAAAATTTAGGCAAATCTTTCCTTTTTTAAAACAAAATTGGATTTTCTCAAAATTGATATGTATTTCAAGATTTATTTTAATTTATATCACTAAATTCTTTGTAGAGATTTCAAAATACTAAATAAGTGAGATGCACTATCATGAGTTTTTAATATCATTTGTGAATTGAAGTCTTTATAGAATCTGATTATTATTAAAAAATTCTTCTTTGATTTAAAATCTGCAGAGCACTTTCAGTGACATATTATTATCAACTTTGATAAAAATATTTCCATATTTCTACCACTTAATTTCATTATTCTTTTGAATTGCTGAACAATTATTTTTCCTTAACTACAACTCTCAAAGAGAATTGAATAATTTTAATTTGTTCACAGGATATATTTTGAGGAGAGCCTTCAAGGCAATATTTTCTTCTGTTCCATCTAATTATTATTTTTAATTAATAATCAGTAGACACATTTCTTTTAAAATGACTACAATATTTTGGATCTATCTGACAAGACACATAAAGGAATGATATAAATATAACATTAAAAACCTCTATCCAAATAAAGAAAGAATTAAATAATTAAAGAAATATTAATTACTCATTGATAGGTTGAGACAATAAGATAAAAATTACAATATAGTGTAAATGAAATTATTTATTTAGTGCAACATCAATCAGCCTTTCAGAGGATTATTTTATAAAGCTTGAATAAATTGCAATGAAATTTAAGAAGGCTTTTCAGAAAAATAAAGTTATCAAAAGAGATATTTAAAAATTGTCTAAATCACTAATAACTAGAGATAGGCAAATTAAAGAAATTCTGAGATTATACTTTCTACCCATTAGATTTTCAAACTTGACAAAATTATAAAATGACTGTTGGCAGGTATATGGTCAAACAAATGTATAAATGAAAATTTTCATTCTAGAAAGCAACCTCAAAAATTATTAAACTGTCCATACTTTTTGATTCAGTACTGTCACTACTAGATTCACATTCTAAAGTGATCAAGGAAATAAGAATTCTTATTATGATGGTGACAAAGAATGGGAAACTAATGGATCTACCATCAGTTGGCTAATAGTTGAACAAGTCATGAATATTATGAAATATTATTGTGCTATAAGAAATGAAGCAGGGGATGGTTTCAGGGCAACCTGGGAAGATTTATATGAACAGATAAAGAATAAAGTGAGAAGAACCTGGAAAAAAATTTATTCATGGTACCATACCATCTCTCTCTCTCTTCCCTTAATCTTAATCTTACCATTAAATATAGAAGTATTATTATTAGTGTAGAAGTATAGAAGTATTAAATCTTACCATTAAATATAGAAGTATTATATTAGTATTATAATAAATTTAGCCTATTTTTTCTTTGATAGCAATGCTGAAATATTTCAAGGATCTTTTAAATCCATAGTGGAATCTCTCCACTGATATAGTTTGCAATTGTTTTGGCTGAAAAAAAATTATTTTGCTTAATCCCAATGGATCTATGTGACTTGATTAGTTTTAGGATTACAAGCTTGTTATTATTCACAAATTCAGAACCTTTCCTGCATGATTAGACCTGCCAGAGTTTATGTTCTACTAAAGTAGCCTCTGAGTCCTGAGAGTCATCCTAATACTGAGCTAAAGCATCAGAAGACCTTAATGGAAGATAAATTATTATTAGAAAAAAAACTTTTTAAATGTTTTATATGTTTTTTTCCCTTTCCAAGAAAAGAATCTAGTTCTTAAGGCATCATCCCTGAGCTATTTCTTGGCTACCAATCTCCCTAATATTTTATTCACAGTGAAGCAGTCTAAAGGACTCTTGGCCACATCAGTTTTTCCACCAGTTGTTTTCTCCTCACAATTTCATGTATAAACTGTTCATACCCTTTATTCACTTTTTTGCATGTATGTACGATGTATATATGTATATTTTAGAAATTTCACCAAATCAAAAGAATTTTTAAAATATTATTTAAATCTATATTTTTTCATAAAATTCTCTAGATTTCATTTTATGAAGTCAATTTTTACTAAATAGCACCTTTACAGTGTTTGAATAACAATAAATTATTATACAATTTTGAGACTTTGTTAACAGAACTATCTGTCTGTTGTATTACATATTTAACTGCCTGGAGTGTCTAGGGGGGGTACGCTAAATGCTTCCTCCCCTCTTTATTTATTTTTTAATATTGGCATGTTAAACTCAGGAATTCATTGATGGTATTTAGGTTAGTGCAAGTAATAGTTTATGATATCAATTTTTTATTATATGATTTAAGTTTTAAACATTTGTGTCCATGTTGAAATCATTGATTATTTTTAATGCTAGAGCCTTACCTCTGTTTATTAACTCTGATTTATCCTGTATGTAATTTGTTTGTACAGTGTTTGGATTTTGTCTCCTCCATTGAGAACTCAAACTGCCTTTTATCTTTCTTATCCACAGTCCTTAACTCAGTCTCTGGCACATAGTGTTTAGTAAATTTTATTTTTATTTTTTTAGGTGTTTTTTTTTGCAAGGTAAATGGGGTTAAGTGGCTTGCCCAAGGCCACACAGCTAGGTAATTATGGATTTGAACCCAGGTACTCCTGACTCCAAGGCCAGTGCTTTATCCACTAGCCACCTAGCCACCCCGTGTTTAGTAAATTTTTATCAAATGATTGACTGGCTATAGTAATAATATTGTAAATAGAAAAAATAAGCAAACTTTGAAAGACTCAAGAGTTCTAATCAATGCAACGACTTGCCACCACTCCAAAAGACTCATGGGGACACAAGCTACTCACCTGAGAGATGGGTGAAAGCTCTCATATTTTTAAAAAAACCCATAGATATATGATTATATAAAAATATGTCTTTATTTGTATTGGATATGACTTTTGTGGGGATTAAGATTTCCTTTGCTGTCCATATTTGTTACAAGGGCTTCACTTTTTTCTTTGTCCAGTGTTAGAGATAAAGGGGAGGGTGGTAGCAAGAGGGAAAAATTAAATTTACGTTAATTTTTTAAAAAAGAATTCAAAACAGTAGACATAAGGAAATTTTATTTATATATTTATATGTATATATACCTTATTTAATTATATGACTGTAAAATAATTGCTAGCTATAGAAAATAATTTGCCAAAACCTACTTTTTCCTTCTTATATTTTCAATTTGAATACCCTGAATATATATAACTATATACGTGTATATACAATATTATATAATGTGTATTTGACTTTTTTTTTAGGTATTTGCAAGGCAATGGGGTTAAGCGACTTGTCCAAGGCCACACTATTTGACTTTTCTAAAGATTTTATTTAAATAAGAAAAGAAGTATTTATATTTTTAAATCTGGGATAATCATTTATTAAATATCCATTATGTGACTTAACACAACACCCCCTCACTCAATCCAGTTCATGTACTTGTCATGGCATCACCTCCCTTGATTTCATAGTCTTCTTTGAGAACAAAGGACAGATATCATCATATCCTCTGAGACTCGATCTAAAATCAGGTTTTCTCTTAGTTAACTGATTGTTGTTGCTGTTGCTGCTGCTGTTGTTTTTGTTGTTGCTTTTGGGGGTAGTGAAATCACAGTGCATGATATGTTTTCCTTCTGAAATCTTCCATTCTTTAAGATATTTTGAAAATGAATCATTCAGTGCCTTTGCATTTTGTCACATCCAGCATTTTTTTCTTCATACATTTCTTCTACCTGGTTAAGTCGAGCTTCTCTTCTTGAATTTGTCAGCTTCAACACCCCTTACCACATTCTCTTGCAGACCATTTACTGACCAGGGAGGTGATGAAATCTTAAAGAATGGTTCTACAGTTGTCACCAAAGAAAATAGACTTATTAAAATATTTAGAAGATCTGTTCTGTTTCATGCCATTTTGGCATCCTGTTTTCAATGATAAATTCTTGTAGGATAATGCCTTGGCTGTGTCTCACACAAAACTATTAGTCCAATGACTTCTCTTTATTTTTTTTTCATTGTTTTGTAGGACTGGACTTCTCACAATCTTTCATAATCCTAAATATGGGAAGCTTGGTTCAATTATAGATTGGATTAAGTCACTTCCTCATTCCCTTCCAACTTTTGTATCTGAGGATACAATTGATGCAATTGATACAAAATAATGATTACAACTTTAGATGAATCAATGACCCCAACAAATACTTTCATCCTCTTCTTGTGTAAAAAGGCACATTTTTTTAAGTTACTCACAATTTAAAATTTCTTTTGATAAAGTAATGCTTTGATATTGAAAGGGGAAATGGATTCTAGTATTTCAAATCAATCTGTGTATTCTCTGGTCACAATTGTGTCACATTAAAAAAATGAGATTCCATTTATTGTTCAGTTATGTTGGACTCTTCATGACTCCTTAGACCATAGCACACCACACCTTTCTATTCTCCATTAAATCTCAAAATCTGTCCAAATTCATATTTGTTATTTCCATGACACTGTCTAGTCATCCCATCTACTATCATCCCCTTTGTCTTTAGCCTTCAATTTTCCCCAGTGGTCTTTTCCAGTGAGTCCTGTCTTCTCACTATGTAGACAAAGTATTTAAACTTCCACTTCAGTATTCGACTTTCTGTGAACAGTCTGAATTAATTTCTTTAAATTTCCAAAAATAGCTTAAATCATTTGATACTTGAGAATGTCTTCTTGAAGTTTTCACATATATGTAAAAGTACACATATTTATATGTATGTAAAACATTAATATTTATATGTATATTCATATATGTATCGATTTTTATATCCATATGTATTTGTGTATGCATATTCTATATGTATATTTGTATATTGTATATATATATATATGTATTGATTTGATATACATGCCTATATGAAAAAGATTGAAGAGGAAAAGAGAGCACAGTGGTCAAAAATGGCATTTGACTTTTCCAGAGCCCTTTGCATATGACAAATTATTCTTCTCTTTGCTTTGTGCTCTTCCTTGTGTGGTTCTTAGCCATCTTACTCTTTGACCTGACTTTTATACATTATTATATTTCACAGCTCTTTGTCTACCTCTCTGTCTCTCACAGCCAAATGCCATCAGGAACTATTTTAGCTTTGACCACAGAATGGCCAACTATTTGCCCTTTGAGATCATAACTTATAATGAGCTTTTTCCACCCTCCTCTTCCTCTTTCCCTTATACCCCTGCTTCCTCTGTCCCTCCAGTCTTGTTTAATTGTTCATTAGGCTAAAACAACCCCTATTACAGCACATTACACTCTTATCTTTTGAGCTCAGAGATGTTACTTTCATTCAACAGGATTTTAATAGGTATAGAATATGATTTTTAAAAGACTAGAGAAGAAAATATTCCTCCTTCTCTACATTTACTTTCAAAATTCTTCTTAATTGATTTGATTCAGCTTTAAATAATCTTCTTCCTTCATCTCCCTAAATTTTCAAAGTTAGATTAGCATCTGAAGTCTCTCATTTGGCCAAATAGACAGAATCTATTGAACAGCTAAGATGGTATAATAAGCAATAGTTTATTGAACTTTGCAGGCTGGTTGTGCCAAGTCATCATGAATTGTAATCCAGCTTTAGAGTCTTGTTTAGTGATCTTACCCAAATCACTTAATCTCTGCCTCCTTCAGATTTTTCATCTGAAAAATGGGAATAATAATAATAATAATAGCACTATTTCCTAGGGGCATTGTGAGGATCTAATCAATCAATAAATATCCACTGCCTACTCTGTTCCAGACACTGAGCTAAGTGCTGAGGATACAAATGAGTCAAAAGATATTCCCTGCCTTCAAGGAGCTAGAGATAATATTTTTAAAGTCCTTGCAAACCTTAAAGTGCCATGTAAAACTAGTTAGCTATTAATGTCTGGTTACTGCCAGCACTCATATAACTTTATATTATACTTTGGCCTTTTTTTTCTTTCTGAAAGATACTGGATTTTCCTTTACCAGAAATCTGGACCAATTATTATTTCAATATTTTATTGCCATTGCTATTCAAAATGTTATCCAGCCTATTTTCCCAAAGCTTGAAAATTAAATATTATCGATCCTTCCAACTTTTCCCTGACTAATCTATCAATTGATAGATACTTATTAAGTGCCTACTATGGGCCGGATGTTGTGCTAAGATCTGGTATGTACAAAAAGGGGCAGAAAATAGTCCCTGCCCTCAAGGAACATGAGGGAAGACCACAAGCAAACCAATATATCCAAAGCAAAAATAAAAGGATCTGAAATTAAGAGAGATTCAGGAAGATTTCCTGTAGAAGGTAGGATTTTAGTGGAGTCTTTAAGGAAGCCAAGAGCTCAGCAGGCAGAGTTGAGGAGGATGAGCCTTCCAGACATGGGGGGCATACAGAGAAAATGCCCAGGTAATAGGAATGTAACCCTTTCAGGTAGCTTAGCATTTTTCAGAAATAGGTTTTCCTGAAGACTTTATCACAGGGATTTTTTTCTGTGCCTTTTTTTAATGTCTGTCTCTTAGCAAGCTTTCAGCAGGGAATAAGTTGAATTGAGTTTCAAAGCTCTCCACCTGTTTAGTTTTGGATAATGCCTGGTCTTATGTCACTTACACCATGATTCCTCTCATTTTGTAGGATAAGAGGAGTGAACTTAGCTTTTAAAATGAAATTTGGGAGAGAAATAATTAAATTGGCATGCAGAGAACATTTTGGGAGGGTTTATTTGTTTGTTTTATAGTTTTGTCTTTGAAATTCTCATCCAGAGTAGGCACTAACCCCTTGTTTTGTGCACTATTTCCTAAGACAAAAAGATTAAGTTGCCTTCCTAATCTTTTCTTTTTTCTTGCACTGGCATATAGTTTCTGAAAATTTGCATTTTCAGTAGCAGTGGGAAATAATCCTGTGATAAAACCTTGCTTGAAAGGCTATCAGTATTTACATTAATTAAAGTAACCATAATTATTTTAAAAATTTCTAATTTTCTTGATCCACCAAATAAATGATCACACAAAGGGGATTCCAAAAATCAATTCTTCTATGCATTGCACCACCTAACTGTACTTTCTTATCCTATCAGGGAACTTTCTGAATTTTCTGTTTTCATAATTTCCTTCCCTGGTTTGGTTCTTTAAAGTGTCTGATAAATAGCAACAGAAGGTATTGTTATTGTGGGTAAAAGTGGACTTGTTACTTAACAATATACAGACAATAAGTTAGAAACTAGAGATCAAAGAGGACAGATAAGTGCCACAGTGTTAGAGTACTGACCTGAATGCAAATCTGAGTTCAGACACTTACTAGTAGTGTGACCCTGGGCAAGTTACTTAAACCTGTTTGCTTCAGTTTCTTCATCTGTAAAATGAGTGGGAAAAGGAAATGGAAAACCACTCCAGAATGTTGGTCAAGAAAATCTCAAATGGGGTTATGAAGAGCCAGGCACAACTGAAAAATGAATAGCAGCAATAAAAGAAATCAAAAATATCATTCCCCTGCCAAGGGAATGAGGGAGAAGACTCTTCTGGCTAAATGCAGGACTCTATGTTCTTTAATGGAGCTTAGATAGCAGTTAGGAAACAATAGACTTTATAAATCTTTGTCCAATGGTGATCTTGAAATTTTCATGATGATCTCACCTACCTTCCTAATTTTCCAACCAAAGTTTCCAGCAATTTTTCTCTCTTGAAAGTGGTCCTGGAAATTACTATGTCAAATATTAGGGGATAGTACTTTAAGTGATTATGCTCATCAAGGGAATGAGATCTCATTTAAGTCATATTTCTGGAAGAGGAAATCTGAAAGAATCATTGGGTCATAGGATCATCGATTACGAGCTAAAAGGGACCCCAGGAAGCATCTAGTCCAACACTCATTTGATAGGTGAGAAAATGAAGTCTCAGAGAGTTTGAGTGACTTGTCTAAGGTTCTACAATAGTAAGCAGATTGAGGACTTTAACCCAAATCTGCTCATTCCAAATCCAGAATCTTTACACAGTCTGGTGTTGACTTTATTGGCAATAAGACTTTTTTCAAACTAATTCAACTGGTTTTCTCTCAATGAGGAACCCTGCCAAAAGAATTATTTTGGTTTCCCTTAATTTCTGTCATTAATTAATTTCTATAAACTTGCTTAAAGAATCTAAGACTAGTCATAACATAATTATTACTTCATTTAGCATCTTCCTGACTTTAGATATGAGAAGCACCACAGAAAATATTTGAGACAAGCAACAAAACACGACCTCAAATAAATTATTAATAAGACAAATTCAGCTGGAAAAGGGAAGGTCTAGAATAGCATTCAACAAAGAAGAGATACTGGAATCCTAAGTCCAAATAGTGAGAAACACTGATATATCATGAAGCCACCAGCCAAGGGTCTGGTTTTAGTATGGAGGGAAATAGGACTTTGATGCCTTCCTATTTTACCTTATTATTCATACTGACTAGTTTAGATCTACTGTTTTTAACCTGCTAAAGGACAAAAAAATAGAGTTAATAATGTAAATTTTTCCAATTCAAGGCAAAATCTTACATCCTTCCCACTTGCAGCCCTCTATTATTTATTGCTTTAGTGAGGAAGTTTTAAAATAAACCAGATAAATTACATATAACTAACTATTGCTATCATTATTTTCCTTCATTTTATCCCCAATTCCAAAGTTCAAGGACAAAGACTATGTCATTGCTTCAAATCGATATTAAAATTGATTCTCCCCTACCTCCAACTGAAGCATTTTCAAATTACTAAATACATTTCATCCACTGCATTTTATTTTCAACAACCAATTTAGTACACACATAGGAAGTCTTCATAAATGTAATGAACTGTGCTCCTGTCAGTACAAACAAAACAAATTAAGTAGCTCTATAAATCCTGATTGCATTGATAACTGAACTAGGCCAGCTTTGAAGTAATCAATATTACAAAAATATAGTGAGTTCAAATTCTAAAACTTATATTTCAACTTCATTGGAGATAAGAGGGAGAATATTTATTCTTGCCCTCCTGGTATCCTAGTACAGTGCAAAAAAAAAAAGCCCAGATACTTTAAATAGAATGGATAATGAAATGGTTACCTGATCTTCATCAATAACAGTTTAACAGTTCTTAATATTGAGCCAAAGGAAGCCTTCCCAGGGTATAAAAGAGATATGTCCTGGGGCACACTTTTAGACCCATTGTTTATTTAACTTGTCAACAGCAGCTGATATAAGTTAATGTTTTATTTATTCATACAAAATGACAGAGGACTGTTTATTTGTCATTAAAAGGAGATCACACAATAAATTCAGCAGTGTCACAAGGAGCCCCTGGCTTTGCAAATACATCATATCAGGGTTGCCCTTTTCTCATTGTGAATTACATATTTCCAACCTTTGCTTTACTTTCTAGAGAAGGAAATGACAAACCGCCACAGGATCTTTGGCAAGAAAATCCCATGTGAGGTCATGCAGTCAGACACAACTGAAAATGATTGAACACCACACCACCAATCTCTATTTGAATTGGATAGTTTGATAAAGGGAGATAATGACACCTTAGTTCAGCTGGTTAAAGCATAGTAGTGAGAAGAGTTTGTATTGAATCCCTGCTTGGGATAATTACCTTATCTCTCCTCTTCTTGGATCTCTTGCCCCTTTCCCAGTACTCCTCCTCTCCTCCCTCTCCTGATCTCATTGCTAAAATTTATATAACACTTACTGAGTGTGCATCTGCTAAGCTCTCTTCAAATGTAATTTCATTTGATCCTAAATAACAACTCTGAAAGATAGGTGGCATTATTATCTCCATTTTGCAAATGAAGAAATTGAAACAAATAATGGGTAAATGACTTGTTCAGGGTCACATAGCCAGGGTCTCAGGTTGCTTTTGAACTCAGCTCTTCTAGACTCCAGCTGTCTCATATTTTTATAAATGATTCTCCTTTGTGTACTCTGTTTTTCCAGGCAAATTGAGATGAAATTTCCTCACTCATCCCATCTTCTGCCTCCAAGTCTTTATTCTACTTTATTCCTCCTGACATCCACCTCTTAGCATTCTTAGTTTCCTTCAGAGGTCAGTGCAGATGCCCCTTCTATATGAGGTCCTTCCTGATGTCCCCCAATTATAGTGCCTCCATGACCATGACATTAGTTTGCATTTATTTTGAATATACCTATTTCTGTACATGCTGTCTCACCTATAAAAATATAAGCTTTTTGAGATAGGAAAAATTTTATTTTTATCTTTTTATTCCCAACTCTTGTTGCAGGGTCTAACATATGGATTATCTTCAAAGTCTCAGTTTTAAGCTACTAAAGTTTAAATTAAAGCATATTATGCAGTCTTGCATATTATGCAGAGAATTGGAGAAATGATCCCAAGTAGATAAGTACAAAACAGTCATTTCTAGAATAAGTACAAAAGCAGTGTAGTTAGTGATGTGTATTAGCCAGAAAGATGAAGCACCAGGGGAATGTGTTCAATCCAAAATCATAATAATCATGAAGGGTTGTAAAAAGCAAGCACAATATTGCATTGGACTGCCCCAAGAAATGGCATCGATCATGATTCAGATAATTTTAGATACATAGATTGATAGATAGACGTTTATAAATTGCCTTTCTAAATTTCATTTTCAGAAGAGCTAACACTCTACATAAACAAAATTTTGAAATAGGGATAATCTATGCTTTGATCCCATATGGGACATTTAACTAGAAGGGTGGATGGTCATGAATCAACTGAAAACTCAAGTTAGGTTTATTTAATACTGTCTGGGCAGTAAGTAGCAGCATCCTTATATAGAAAAAAAAACTGTTACATGAATCCTTCTAGATGGAACTTCTCTGCCTTACATTTTGATCTTTCCATCTTTATTGATTTTCTTACTTTGACTTCAAAATTTGCTTAGATCTCTCAACACTAATAAAATCGGGTAGTATTTTAAATAACTACAGTTACTTACTACCCTATCCCTTCCTCAAGTTGTGGTAGCTGAGCAGTGGTAGAAGAAGCAGAGGGTGCTATCTTATTATAACCCCCTCATGCAGCCTTTTGGGAAGACACAGGCAAAATGAATTTCTGTTTGCATTGTTGAGCTCCTAGATTGATGACATCATTAATTTGAATATACAAGTTTTGTTGCATGCTCTACACATTTCTTTGTACATTTGTTTTGAGGTTACTTCATACTCTATTTCATATTCAAAATCAAGTTGTGCCTTTGCTATTATGGTGTATGAATGACTCCAGAAATGATCCTTAAATACAGATAATCTTTTTTATGTCTATGCAAACATTAAAACCCATCA
Source organism: Macrotis lagotis (assembly GCF_037893015.1). NCBI lineage: Eukaryota > Metazoa > Chordata > Mammalia > Peramelemorphia > Peramelidae > Macrotis > Macrotis lagotis. The sequence goes on along the minus strand of NC_133658.1, from coordinate 182,904,640 downwards.
TGCTCTTTAGTTTAAACCAAATTCATTTAACTTCAATAAGAGTAGTATAGTTTGGAGATTATACTCTGAAAGTTCAAAGATTACTTATAAGCAAGCACATGAGGCATAGGTGAGTCATAGAACATATCTCCATTTAAATCTAGGTATTTTTCTCTGGTTTCTAAATTGTTACAGCTATTCAGTATTTGGAAATTACATTCCCAACTCCACCCAGTCTGACCATGCTTTCTTTCAAGTATCTCAGTAATATATCTGTTATCACAGAATTTTAGAATTTGAGAGTTTAATGGGTTCTCAGAAATACAACCTTTGTGCCATAGACAAATTCATGAAGGATGACCATGTTAATAATAATAACTGAGACTGAAAGGCATCATGGGATAAGAACTAGTGAGACATTCTTAGAACCATTAAGACCTGGGTTCAGATCCTACTGTTGACAAATTCTGTTCATGTGACCTATGGCTTAGCTTTTAACCTCTCATTGCCATGGACAATTTTTTGACTTTTAAGTTACAGAGAAGGCATAGATCTGCGTGTATTGGGGGAACTTTATTAACCTGGGAGTTCATTTATTAATGAAATTCTTATCCATAATAACTGATATTAATATAGTAATTCATTTTATAAATAAGAAAATGGAGACTCAGAAAGCTTAAGTGATTTGCTCAGATTCAAAAAGCTACAATTAGTGAAAAATTGAAGCCAAGACTCCAAGTTTGGTACTTTACTCTACTCTATTATCTCTGATATATATATATATATATATATATATATATACATATATATATATATATACATACATATATATATATGTATAAACATATATATATATATATTTATGGAGGAATCCAATAATTATTCCTTGGTTTTTTTTGTTTCATTTTCTTAGGGTTTTTTTTTTTTTGCAAGGCAAATAGGGTTAAGTGGCTTGCCCAAGGCCACACAGCTAGGTAATTATTAAGTGTTTGAGACTAGATTTGAACTCAGGTACGCCTGACTCCAGGGCCAGTGCTTTATCCACTGCGCCACCTAGCCGCCCTACCTTGTTTAATTAATGTATCTTCTACTCCATTTCAGGAATTCCCTTTCTCTCTGTTGAGGTCAGAGTTAGAAAGTTTTTTTTAACATATTTCACATGCTTATGCATATTTTTGTTATATAATTTCCTACCATACTCCCTTCCCACCCCCCTCCCCTCAGCAGTGAACAGTTTAGTGAATGTTGTACATACGCATTTGTGTCTAACAGTTTATAGATTAGTCATTTTCTGTATGAGGAATTAGGATTAAGGGAAAAGAGAGAAAATCATGAAAGAGGAAAGAAAAGCATAAGACAAATTTTTAAAAAAAGTGAATGTAGTGTTTATTCAGATTCTGTCGGGTTTTTGTGTTGTTTTGTTTTTCTTCCTCTGGATGGGGATAGCATTGTCCATGGTCTGTCTCCTAGGGTGGTCCTAGTTCTCTGGACTGCTGAGAGGAGCTGCTTCCATCAAGATTGATCGTCTCACAATGTTATTGTTACTGTGTACATTGCTCTCTAGGTTCTGCTCCCTTCGTTAATGTCAGTTCCTGTAATTTGTTCCATACTGAGACAATTTTTTAAAGTTATATGTATAATAGAAGATTTGTTTCGACCAATGAGAGATCAACTTTTTCAAGTTTATCTAGCATACCCCACCTGATACAATATTCTCTGAATCTATCCCCTTAAACTTTATAAGATGTGCAGATATTATTTCCAGTGTGTTTTTTTTTTTACTCTCTGCTGAGCAGGAACTAAAAATATACTTTAAGAAACCCACCTGAAGGATCTAGTTCATCTCGATTTCTTGATTACCTTTTGTAAGCATACTCATAAGAGCTGAGTTCTCATTTGGTCACTCTCAGACCTCTGCTTACCAGTGTGTAGCCTATATAAAAGTTGAGGAATTATTAAAACAATATTAAAGAAGATATTCATTCATTTAAATTCATTAATACTATGCATTGATTAAATTGCATTAATTTTTTATGTTTAACAAAGATATTTAAAAAACTGTATCCATGATTAAATTTTGTGAGGGCTAACCTCAGAAATGATTATGAGGGAAAGCATTAGACAAAAGCTTATGAGAATAAAGACAAACTGGATACAGTATTGGTGTACATTCAGAAGATTAAACTCTATTAATCCATTAAATTTATTAATCCTACAATACTAAATTTAGGAGATTCTTTTATAGGTCCCAAGAGCTCAAAGTTAATCTCTCTTAAAGCACATCATTTCATATATTTAAATATTAAAATGGACAAATATACAATATGTTAATCTCAGGAAAGTGGATTCAATTGGAGAAATCCTTCATTATGTAGTTGTAAATTGAAAATAAAAAGACAGGACTTTTCTTACAGAATATTTGGATTTTGGCAGCACAAAGAAAAAAGAAGTTTCTGTTTGAAGATATGGAGACATTGTGTTTAAGATCATTTTTATAGTCATCAGAAATGTTGGGAGTTGAAGATGTGTGGATAGAATCTTTTTCTGTTTTCCTTTTTTTTAAAAAAACAAAAAAGCTATGTTTAACTAGGAAGGGCCATTCTGACTAGATGTGATAGTCCAAGTATGAGGTTTCAGAATCCACTTTTTACATTTTCACTAAAATCAGTAATCTCACAAGTATATGTATTACCTCTATTGACTAAAGTAATAGCTTTCCCATCCCTCTATGTCTATACATTAATCTTACATAATGACAGATGTGGATTGCGGCTTTATTTTCTACCGATTTTGTAACTTGTGGGCAAATCACTTAATTTCTCTGGACCTCATTTTCTCATCTATAAAATGAGATTTTATCACTAAAGTCCTTTCCATTTCTAAATCCTATGCTCCAATATACTGAAGTACAACAAATATAAAGAGCTTTGACTCTTATGTTTGCTGAAAGACCAATTCACTTCACCTTCTTTCAGTTTTACAGGCTTTGGAGTCAGAAGGGTGTGAGTTCAAATCTGATTTCAGACACTTGACACTTACTAATTATATGACTTTTAGCAAGGCTCTTAACCCTGAATGCCTCACATCCAGGACCATCTCCAGTCATCCTGATTCATATCTGACACTGAACCCAGATGACTAAGGAGGAGAAAGTAAGACTGAAGACCTAGCATAGCACCCCCTCACTCAAATTCAATTCATGTGCTTGTCAAGGCATCACCTACCTGATGTCTTAGTGTTTTTCAAGAATGAAGGACCCCTCCCCCCAAAAACCCTAATTAATTAATTAAATAACATAATTTCCCATTGAAAACTCATTGAAAGCAAAGGTTGTTTTTCTTTGAACTTTTCATGTTCATTGCCCAGCACAGTAACATATATAAAATATATTTGAAGAAGGAAATTGATGATGTGTTCCATGAAAGACATTATTTTCAGCATGCTATAACCTAATTATAAAAATCATCATGCATTTTTCTATTGTTCTTTGAGGTCAATTTTTTTCTGATTTTGGTTTTCTTGAGTCCTTCATTCAATAAATATTTATTAAAAGCTTATTTTATGAAATTCTGTATTCTTAGAACTTGAAATAATAGAAAGAAAAAATTGAAAATAGATCCTGTTCTCAAGTTGTGTGTTCTTGTATTATATATGAAAAGCACACACATAGGTAAATTCAGGATAATTTGAAAAGTGAGTAGTTACTAAGAGGTCAGGAAAGAATTCCTATGCAGAGTAACAGATGAAGGACTCTAAGTTTAGCAGTTGAGGAGGAAAGGCAAATATGAACACAAGAGATTGATAGAGTACCAAATTCAAATAAATAGTTAAAAAACAATTTAGCCATATTGACTAGGCTAAAAAGCATATAAAATAAGTGTGAAAAGATAATCTGGAGTCATATTATGGAGGAATTTAAATGCTAAATAAAGGAGTTTTTATTTTATCTTTTAGGGTCAATGATGCTTTTTGAAAAGGGCACTTTGGGACGGTTGAGCTGACTTGAAGAGAATGGATTGAAAACTGGAACACTAGAATCTGGAATTTTAGTCTAAGAGTTCAGGCAATCTATGTATTGTTTAGTGTCTACACAGTGTCCCATATTCTGGAAAACTAATGAACAAACTTTCTCTCTTCAGTTTATTGATTTTCTTTTGACCTTTGCTTTCAAGGAGTTTTCAATGGGAAATGATGTTATCTATCTATCTATCTATCTATCTATCTATCTATCTATTTATTTAATTCTTTTGTCAGATCTGACAATTCATTGGTATGGGGAGCTCTTCATCTGGAATTTCTCTCCACTAACAGAGCTATAAGTACCTTTACTTTTCCAACCTTGGAAAATTTCCTGGGAAACTGAGAAATTAAGTGAGGTGCTCAAGGTTACAGTGCTAATTTTCTTTAGAGGCAGGACTTATTCTAGGCTTCTTGGTCAGTCTTCTGTTTTCTATGCCAGTGGTGTTAAATGTAAATAAGAAAGGATCACATATTCACCCAGAAAATCACAAGTTAACATTATTTCTGTTTTTATTTAATTTTTATTTAGTTTATTACAAAATTTCCATTCTCATGTTAATTTGGTTTTTAGCAGCACTGGAGTTTTGTGGCCATGCAGCCTTTGGGCATTGAGAATAACATGTCTGTTTTATGCTCTCCTGCCTCTCAATTACCTTAAAATTCAAGAGTGAATTATGGGTTCTGAAAACTTTTCACTTACTTGGGGGAACTGTAAAACATGCTTAACTATTGAAAATTATCTATGATGCCTGTTTTTATTTTGTGTTATTAGCAAGTCAGCCCTCAATATAGTTTTTTTAATAGAGATGAGCAAATAGGCTTAATTGTAGTTTGTCTTTTCATTCAGCTTTTTTGTTTGTTGTTTTTAAAAACTTGTGGTCTTTTTTTTTTATAATATTGAAATCTTCTCCCTTTTAAGACATATTGAAAGTCAGTCCCTGAGTGTCTTTCAAATTATATTTTTCCACCCCATATTTCTTCTCTAGGTTAGTTCCAATCATTCCTCTCTGTGTTATCTTATGTACCCTTGAAAATCATACATCATTTTCTCATGTGGTACACTGGTAAAGATATTTAAAAACAGCAACAATTAAAAAAAAATAAACCAAAACACTGGTGTCTCCAATTAGTATCTCTTGTCCTTCTTCACATACTGATTTTCTTAGAAAGATGTGATTTACTTAGGTCTTAAATCATCCTCTCATATTAGTGTCATTTTCTCCTAAACTGGTTCTTTTTTATGGTACTCTATAATGTTTTCTCAGTATTGTATTGTAAATACTAGGCACACTCTGAGGATCTGAATCATCAAATGGAGTGAGAGTTAAAGGGTTATAGTTCCCAGAGCATGTGCTACACTAATTATATTTGTTTTATCTGGAGGAGGTCTAGAAAGAATAGAAAAATAAAAGACAGAAAGGTTAAAAGAAAATAAGGGAAAGGGATTCAAAAGAAGAAAGAGTATTAATAAAACAATAATAGAAAAATGTTCAGAAGGGTGCAAACTGACAATTTTGTTATTGTCATTTGAGCTTTGTAGGTTTGTAGGTTTATTTCAACTTTCATTTTTTCTTTATTAAAATAATAATGTGGTACAGCTAGGTGGCACAGTGGATAGAGCACTGGTCCTGGAGTCAGGAGGACCTGAGTTCAAAATCTGCCTAAGACTTCATAATTACCTAGCTGTGTGACCTTTGGCAGGTCAGTTAACCCCATTGCCTTGCAAAAACTAAAAAAAAATGATAATGCTTAATGATGATAATTTCATTATTTAAAAAAAAGATTAAAAAAAAGACTAAGGGAGGGAGAGCCAAAAGACTTTCAGGAGTAAGATTAAAATAGCAGAATAGAGAAGCATTTAGGTAATATTATTTGTCAATATTTCTTTCCAAACAATTTAAAAAACAACACTTCAGAGTGAATTCATGAGTGACAGAATCAACAAAAGTTAAGGATTAGACATTTTTGCAAACCAAGACAACACAGGTGTCTGCAAAAGAGAGACCTGTGACACCATGGTACAGGTGGAAGGAGCCCACACGGAGTGAGACCTTTCAAAAGTACTACTGCTTCTGTTGCTATCAACTAACCTCACCATTGGTGTTTCATCCATGTGGACTCAGGGAACCTGAGGAGCAGAGTCAATTGAATGCCAAGGGATCAGTGACCTTTCCTGGGTATGGATGGGAAGGCAGACCAGAAGAGCAGCAACTACCTCTTCTCAGATTTGAAAGGACCAAACCCTCCCAAACCTCCAGAACTAGTTCTGAATAGTACTGTGAAAAAAACCTGAAGCTTGAGATAGTGCCCATTCCTTCCTCTCCCATGCCAAGAAAAGAGTCCAATTTTGACACAAAGTTCAAAATCAAAAATAGGGAGGAAAAATGAGGAAACCACAAAAAAGAACCAGAACCTGACCATTAAAGGCTAACATGATATCAGGAAAGAAAAAGACACAAGCTCAGAAGAAGACAATAAAGTCAAAATAGCTACAAAGTCTTAAAGGAAAAAAAAAGAATTGGACACATCCAAGTGAGAATTCCTGGAAGCACTTAAAAAAATAGTTTTAAAAACCAAACATGTAGAGAGAAAAATAGCTAAATAAATAAAAGGAAGAAAATGATGAATATACAATTAACAACTTGGTAAAAGAGACACAAAAATGATAATGATCTTAAAAATAAGATTTGGTCCAAAGGAAAAAAAGAGATAAAAAGCTAAGAGAAAAGAATAATTCTTTAAAAATTAAAATTGTGCAAGTGGAATTTCATGATTTTATGAGACATCAAGAAATAATAAAAGTGGGGCGTCTAGGTGGTACAATGCATAAAGTACTAACCCTGAAGTCTGGAGGACCTGAATTCGAGTGTGGCCTTAGAAGTCTAATAGCTCCCTGGCTATGTGACCTTGGGCAAGTCACTTAACCATATATTGCCTTACAAAAAAACAAACAAACAAAAATAATTGAACTTAGTCAGATGAATGAAAATAAAAATAGAAGAAACTATGAAAAATAATCTTTGGGAAAATAACTGATGACTACAATAGATTGAGGAGAGATTCTATGCCTAGAAGCAGAGGATGATATAGAAATTGCAAGCATCTCCTAAGAGAGATCATAAAATAAAAATCCCAGGAAAATTATGCCAAATGCCAGAGTTCCAAGGTCAAAGAGAAAATATTTCAAGTAGCAAGAAAGAAGCAATTCAAATAATCTAGAAATGCAGTCAGAATCACACACAATTTAGTAGCTACAGAGAAGTGAGTGTGTGTGTGTGTGGGGTAGCTTGGAATATAATATTCTGCGAGGCAAAAGATTTGTATTTATACCCAAGAATAAGCTACTCAGAAAAAAATGGAGTATAATCCTTCATGGATAAAAAATGGATTTTTAATAAAACATTTCAAGCATTTTTTGATAAAAAGACTGGAGCTGAATAGAAAATTCAACTTTAAATTGAAGACAACATAGACATTAAAAAGCAAACATGAAAAAGAAATCATAAAGGATTCAATAAGGTCAAACTTTTTAACCCTTCCAAATTAACCCTTTTTAACCTTTTTAACCCAAATGGGAAGATAGTTCAAATAACTTATAAGAACTTTATCATTATTAAGACAGAGAAATTCTACATAGAAAGATAGCACAGGTGTGAATTTATTATCTTGAAATGATAAAAAAATGGATAAATGAGGAGAGATGCCCTGAGAGAAGGAGGAAAGGAGAGGAGGAATATGGAAAACTATCTTCCATAGAAGAGATATGCAATGAAGACCTTTTATAGTAGAAGAGAAAATGGTGAGGGGTGAGCCTAACATGGATACAAATTGATTTAAAGAGAAATTGCATACATATGTATATATGTATATTTATGTAGGTAGGTATATACTCAGTTGATATTAGAAATCTGTCCTATCCAACAGGGAAATGGAAGGGGAAGGGGAAGGAATGATGCAAAGGAGGACTGAAAAAACAGCAGTGTCCAGAAACAAATCAGACTTTAGAAGAGGGACAGGATTACAAACAGAAAGAAGGAAAAATAGAAGAAAATAGGATGGAAGGGAATGCATATTTAGTAGTCATAACTGTGAATGTAAATGGGATGAATTCACAATAAAGCAAAGCAGATAGAATGCATTAGAAATCAGAATCCGACACTGTGTTGTTTACAAGAAACACACTTGAAACAGAGAGAGAGACACAAAGAGTTAAAATAAGGGACTGGAATAGAATCTGTTATGCCTTAGATGAAGTGTATATATATATATATATATATATATATATATATATATATATATATATGGACTAGCAAAATAAAAAAAGAGAATTAAAAAGGATAAGTAGGGAAACTAAATTTTGCTAAAAGAAACCATGAAGACAATGAAATAATATCAATGCTAAATATATGTGCATTAATGTCATAGCATTTAAGTTCTCAAAGGAAAAGTTAAATGAATTACAGGAGAAAATAGACACTAAAAACTATGTCTTGAAATATCCCAACTTTTCCCTATCAGAGAGAATTAAGTCTAACAATATAAATAAGAAAGAAGTTAAGGGGATGACTAGAATTTTTGCTGTTGTTGAGTTGTTTCATTTATGAAGTGAACAGAACCAGAACTTTCTTCACAGAAGCAACGATATTGTAAGGATGATTCACTGTGGAAAGCTTAGCTCCTTTGATGAAAATGATGATCTGATATAAAATATTTCCAGAGGATCCTTGATCGAAAATGTTATCTCCAGAAAGATAGACCCCCTTTTAAAACTTTCTTTTTCTTTTTCTCTCTTTTTTTTAGGTTTTTTTTTTTTTTTTGCAAGGCAAACAGGGTTAAGTGGCTTGCCCAAGGCCACACAGCTAGGTAGTTATTAAATGTCTGAGACTGGATTTGAACTCAGGTACTCCTGACTCCAAAGCCGGTGCTTTAACCACTATGCCACCTAGCTGCCCCCTTTCTCTCTCTTTTTTTCCCAAGAATTGTCAATATAGAAATTTACTTTGCATGTCTTCCAATGTATATTTGATAGGGTAGTCAAATTGTTTGTGTTCTTAAGGAAGAGGGGTGGGGCAGGAGGGGTGAGGGAGTTTAGAATCCAAAATTGTTAAAAAATTATAAAAATTGGTTTACATGTAACACATGTAATTGGGACATATTAAAGGAAAAAATAAATACATTAAAAATAAAATTTAAAAACCAATCTTAAAAAAATAAATTTTAAAACATTAAGAATCTAGGATTAATTATATATATAACATATATAATATGTATATTATATATAATGTATATATAAATTTTATGGAAAGGTGTATTTGAAAACTTTTGTAGTAATTTTTGCATTCATTTAAAAATGATTCTAATGTATGTTTGTATTCTATTTTTTATCTAATTTTTTTAAGGTACACCTAATCTTTCACTTTATCAATATGCAAATATTGATAGTGATAGAAAAAAATGCCTCAAATATTAAAATATAATGTATCCACTTAGTGGTAAATTCTTTGGCTAGGGAAACTTGTAAAACTTAGTAAAATGACCAATGCTCCCTCTGCATAGTATTCATGTATGATAACTTGTTTAGCTATTCCCTAATTTATGGGCATCCCCTCAATTTTCAGTTCTTTGCCATTACTAAAAGAGCTGCTATGAGGAACATGTAGGACTCCGCCCCCCCCCCCCTTTTATAATTTCTTCTGGATATAGACCTAGAATTGGAATTCCTGGGTCAAAGGGTATGAAGAGTTTTATTGCTCTTTGGGCATAGTTCCATATTGCTCTCCAGAAAGGTTGGATCTGCTCACAAATCTACCAGCAATGCATCAATGTCCCAATCCTCCCACAACTTCTCCAACATCAATCATTTTCTTTTTTTCTCATCTTGGCCAATCTGATAGGTATGATTTTGGCCAATCTGATAGGTATATGCATTGTTGTTTTAATTTGGATTTCTTGCAAATTAAAGCTTCTCTGAGGTATCACCTCACACCTCTCAGACTGGTCAATATGACCAGAAAGGATAATGATCATTGCTGGAAGGGTTGTGGGAAATCTGAGCTGTGAATTTATCCAACCTTTCTGGAGAGCAATTTGGAATTATACACAAAGGGCAAAAAAAAGTGCATACTCTTTGATGCAGCAATACCATTACTGGCTCTATATTCTGAAGAGATGATGAAAAAGGGTAAAAACATCATTTGTACAAAAATATTCATAGTAGCCCTGTTTGTGGAGGCAAAGAATTGGAAATCAAGTAAATGTTCTTCAAATGGGGGATGGCTTAGCAAACTGTGGCATATGTATGTCATAGAACACTATTGTTCTATTAGAAACCAGGAGGGATGGGAATTCAGGGAAGTCTGGAGGGATTTGCATGACCTGATGCTGAGTAAGATGAGCAGAATCAGAAAAACACTGTACACCCTAACAGCAACATAAAGGCAATGATCAAACTTGATGGTCTCACTCATTCCATCAGTGCAACAATGAGGGACAATTTGGGGCTGTCTTAAATGGAGAATACCATCTGTATCCAGAGAAAGAACTGTGGAGTTTAAACAAAGACCAAGGACTATTAACTTTAATTTAGAAAAAAACCCGATATCTTATTGTCTGATTTTGCTATCTCTTATAATTTATGTTTCTTCCCTAAGGATATTATTTCTCTCTCATCACATTCAATGTGGATCATTGTATACCCTGGAAACAATGTAAAGACTGGCAAATTGTCTTCTGTGGGGGGGGAGGTAAGTAAGATTAGGGGAAAAATTGTAAAACTCAAAATAAATAAAATCTTTAATAAAAAAAATTTGGAATTCTTCAACCAATAATAGGATTTGGAACATTTTTTCATGTGATTACATATAGCATTAATTTCTTCATTTGACAACTGTCTATTCATACCCATTGCCCATTTATTAATTGGGTAATGACTTGCAACCTTATAACTTTGATGCAATTCTCTATATATTTTAGAAATGATACCTTTATCAGAACTCCTAGTTGTGATGATTGTTTCCCAGCTTTCTGCATTCCCTGCCTTCTTTTTTTTTAAAGGTTTTTTTCAAGGCAAATGGGGTTAAGTGACTTGCCCAAGGCCAGACAGCTAGGTAATTATTAAGTGTCTGAGATTGAATTTGAACCCAGGTACTCCTGAATCCAGGGCCAGTGCTTTATCCACTGTGTCACCTAGTCCACCCCAATTCCCTGCCTTCTAAAACAATATTTCTATTATTTTTCCTTAGTTGTCCTTTTGAGTACGTTTTTCATTTTCTCTTGAACTTAACACTTTAACTTTTTTATTGCTATTCTCATTTAAAATATTCTTCTTTGACTCCCTGAATTGTTTCAAAAGATTTTTTAAAAATATTTTCCCCATTCTGGCATCTTTTATACCATTTTGAAGTAAACAATTGTGACCTTATTTGTTATAAAAGGGAATGGAGTGGCAATGCTGATGGTTTACTTTTTAGTTCTTCACTATCTTTGTAGGGGTCCAAATAATGTCATCATTTAGCAGGTCAAAATTCAAGTGCAAAGTAGGAATTCTATTTTTACAATGTGAAATTCCCCAAGATCAATTAATTGCAGCAGTAGATTATGCTCAGTTGACAATAAAGATGGGAAGATAGCCCTGAGTAATTATCACCTCAGAATGGAGCTAAGTAACCTGAGATTTCACTTTCAGTACAGAAAGATCAAATCTAGAGGAGATGGAACAAAAGGTATGGGCATGAAACCTATTATACAGTGAGGAAACCTTGCTGTTGTGCCATTTTCTCTCTCAAAAATAAAGCAACATAGAGTGAACTTATCTAGTTAATGACTTATTTTCTATTTAACATCATTCTCTGAACTATCTCTCTTGTTCTTGAGTATCCCCTTGGGTAGTTTCTTTTTTGAAAAAAGCATTTAGAAATGTCATCCAACTCTGAAAGTCTTTTGAAGTAGAGAAGCCACATATGTAGGATTTGTCTTTTCACCTATAAAAGGTTCTCGGATGACTTTATTTTCTCACCCTAATGTTAATGGATGCTGGCCTCATTTTTTATATTCTGCCTTGTGTAGCTTTTGAAATTAAACCTCTGCATGGAAGCTGGTAATATTTTGAAAATATTACTATGGTTTCACTAGAGCTCTAACATATCATGTAGATAAGACATTCCCTAGTGATCAAGAGATGTGGCTGATTGCTAATGCTGCCTTTTCTTACTGTTGAAGCTCTGCTGTGCCACATGGGAAGTTTTTCTTTAAACAAGTCTGCAGCACCTATTTTAAGATTAATAAATTTGGTTAATTGTTAATGCTGGGAATGTACAACAGACAGCCTACAAAGAAAATACCTTTAGTTATTCTAGTGTCATGTTTTATTTATCTCTCAGTGGGTTGATAATAGGTTTGGAAAGCAATAAAAGATTAATTGTGAAGCTAGGATAAATTACTCTTCAAGTGTAGGTAGGAAGAAAATTCTTATATGTGGTAATGAGGATTAACCAAATCAGATAGAAGCTTCATTATAAATGCAGCATCCTACAATTGTAAAGCTATCATAGTGGTTGGATATAAAGCTACCTCCTGGGGACTAATTAATAACTAGTGAACAAGCATTTATTAAGTACTTGTCATTTTCCAGGTGCTTTGCTAGTTACTAGGGCAATTGGGTAGAACACTGAACCTGAGGTAAGGAAGACATTAATACAAATCCAGCCTCAGACACATACTCGCTGTGTGAACCTAGGCAAGTCACCTAACCCTTATTGCCTCAATTTCTAATCTGTAAAATGAGCTGGAGAAGAAAATGCCAAACTCCTCTAGTATCTTTGCCAAGAAAATATCAAAAGGAGCCATGAGGAGTTAAACATAACTGAAACAACTAAAATACCAGGAACTAGGGAACATAAAAAATACAATAAGTGAAGAAATTTCTGTTCAGAAGGAGCTTAAATTCTAACAGAAGAGACAAGGAGGACATATTAAAATGTAATAAACTGTTCCTTTAAGGTTTTACCCTTTCATATGTAGCCATTCATTGCTGAATTAAATTAGAAGAAAAATAGTTACTGAAGCAGTTGTCCTTACTTAAAATTCTGAGACAGTTTTTCTTTTTGGTGTCAGGGTAGAGATATGTTCTACAGAATTGTTTTCTGCTTATGAGAAAATGTAATTTGATTCTGAGTGGAAGATGAGAATTTCTTTTCCTAACTATAAGCTAAGGTGGGATCATTCACAGAAAGGACTCAGAATTGCAATACAGAAAGATAATAGAGAATTTGGAAGTGATTATTACAGCAGTATTGTTGATTTTGAAAAACATGTCCAGCTGAAGGGCTGATTGGAAGCCTAAAACCAGAGAAGTCATCAAAGGGATTAACTACTTTGGCTGAGAAATTGTGCTCAGTAAGATATTAGTCAAGCACAGTTGTATCAACTCAACTTAGCAATGAAAATATCTGTTTAAGAAAGAACTCTTTTTTTTAAGGCACTTTATAAGTTACTTTTGTGAACAATTCTTGAGTCTGAAAGAGGAAACTTAAATTTGCCATCCAGGATTGGGTTTTTCCCAGCTCGTGGTTTTCTTGGCAGGTTTCTGTAAGTGTTTGCCCCTTTTTTTCTTTGCTTCTCTCCAAATTCTGAATGTACTAGTGAAAGTACAGGTCTTAAGTATACATATGTGCTTGTATATGTTTTATTATTCATGTACTTGATTTAATATTATTTCTCTGCCTTATTGTTAAGTAGATGTTTAAGGTTTCAAATTGTTATTGTAGTGACTGGTTTGTGTTAGTGGAAGTATATCATTAGAAATTCAAAAGTGAAAGTGGTAGATAGTGAAATTGTATTCTATAAGGTTATTCATAGAAATCTCAAGAATATTTGAGTATTAATGTGTGGGGTGTTAGTCCTTCAGGAATCTAGAACTGCCAAGGTGAGACTGAAAAAAGTGAGTTAGCCCACACAACACTTGGTCATATGCCCATGTGAGAGGTTGGAAGTGCTACACTGTGGGGGTTCACCTGAGTAATTTGATAATTTAATAATAAAATAAATAAAAAGTGGTTTGAGAGAAGGGGCATTTCACAGATGGTACTTAAATGCATTTTGGGGTAAGAGCAAGATTCTAAGAGGTTAAGAACCTCGTACAAGAGATAGGAGATGAGTATTGTACATGAGAAACAGTGAGAAGGTCATTTACTTGAATCACAGAGAATGAGGGACAGGAGGGTGGGAAATATAATATCATGATGCTGAAAAGATAGCTTAGAGGCAAAGTTATAGAGGTCTTTAAAACTTGAATAGAGGAGTGTATATTTTATCCTAAAGAAAATAGTGCCCCCTTGAGTTCATTATATTAGGAAAATGACATGGTCAGATCTGAACTTAAGACCATTTTGGTAGCAGTGTGGGATAAACTATAATTAAGAGGCAAGTAGATGAATTTGTTGACGATTGCAATAATCTAGGTGAATGGTGATTAGGGTCTGAACTAAAGCAGTGGTTTTAGGGACAAGGATTGGATGTGAGAAATTAGAAGTAGTTCATTCTAAGGAAACTAGAACAGGATATTTTATTGAGCTTCAGAAACCTGAAGGACTTTGCTAGTTTGTACTTAATCCAATTTGGAATGAACTCTCATTCCTTTTGATAGTGTCCTGTGATTTCAGTTTTCACAGATAGTCAGGGGTTCAATTTAAATATCTCTAATGAAATGCAAATACCTGGGAGGACCATAATTATTCATGCTTAACTGAGTGGAGAAGGATACAGGATCAAAGAAAATCTTCCAGCTGATTGAGTGTTGGCATCATTACCAAAGGCATGTGATTAACAAAGCCAAGATGGCATATCATTCAGCAATTGTTATTAGGGTGACAGGTCTTTAAAACAGATCTAATCTATTTTGGGTTAAGCCTAAGTGGAAAGTTAGTGATCTTCAGTGCTCAAGATCTGATGTTTCAATAGAAGTACCATGTAAAACTAGTGTCTATATTCATCAGGATGATAGATAAGTGAATGCACTAATATTTCTGTGACACATTTAGTTTAAGAAAGACTAAGAAAGTTTATTTTACCTATGGCCATATAAGGAGTTGGGAGACAAAGTTTCCAAAGCCAACACTGCAATTTTTTGGATGCAGGACCCTGACAAGATTGCTTCAAACTTCTCTGATCTCCATATATTTTTTTCTATCTCTATGATGAAGAGGACACATTGCTTAAACCTACTAAATAAAATAATTCAAAAAATTTTAAAGATAAATTACTGTAAATATTTAACATCTTATGAGTAATGATATCTATTACAAGGTGTTTTATAATGCTGATGTTTGAGAACAAGATTATCATTTGCCTTACACTGTTGTTCTTGGTCATTTGTTCAGTTGTGTTAAACTCTCTGTGATCCCATTTGGGATTTCCTTGGTAAAGATACTTGAGTGGTTTTCCCTTTACTTCTTCAGTTTATTTTTACAGATGAAAAACTGAGGCAAACAGGATAAGTGACTTGCACAAGACCCCATAGCTAGAAAGGATCTGAGGTCAGATTTGAACTCAGGAAAATGTGTCTTTCTCCATTTGCCTTATAGGCTAACCATATTATTAAAAGTCTTTGTTTCATTAATTGGATGAGGGAGATACAATTTGACTATTTCATTATCCTAAAAATAAATGAGTTTTGTTCTATGAGTTTTATTGCATTTGGGGAAATAAAATAAGATCCAGAATCTTGAATCAATGTCATGATGTCTCGTAGGATAAAAGAAATACTGTGATGCTAAGGAAAGATATGAAAGTATAATTCAATAAATATTTTTCATGCAAAGCACTGTGGTTTAAGGATGACTAAAATAATGTCCTTTGCAAAATTTTTAGCTTAATATGAAAGAGAAGGCAGGGAAACTAATAAATTAATACATATTAGTCTATATGAAATGAATAAGATAAGTATGGATGAAATTCATTGTGGGGTTTGATTAAGGAAAAAAATTAAAAAATCAATTTGGCACCCTATTCAGGTGACAATAACTGTTATTAAGGTGACAGGCCTTTCAAAATAAATTAAATCTCTCATTTTGGCAAATCAGAAATATTTTTGGTAGCAGCATTTACAGTAAATTTTGAGCTACTAAACTTCTTTTTGAGCTACTTTTTCTTAACTATAAAAGCACTTTTAATTTCTATCTCTGTCATGCTTTGTTAGCTGCTATATCCAAAGCAGATTATACACTGGGACTCAGCATCCACAGTTTCTTCTTTGACACTTGGCACAATGGAACGAACTCTGAGAAGACTTGGATTCAAATCCTTGTTCTGTCTAAAACTTATATGTGACATTGGGCGTGACTTTTAAGCTTTGTGGGTCTTGCTTTTCCCTTTGCTTAAATGAAAGGGTTGGTTTAGATCAATGATGTCAAACTTGGATCCTTGCTAGTTGCAATTGACCTAGACAAAACACAAATTAGTATCATCTATGTTAATAAAGTTGTACTGTTTTAAAAATAATTTTATTTAGTTACTATTCGGTTTCCAATCTCATTTTAGTCTACACTTCAGGCTATACTTGGGACTTTTGCTGTCTTGAGTTTGTCACTTCTGGACTAAATCATAGGCTCATAAATCTAGAGCTGGAAGGATTCTCATTGGTCATAGTGCAGGTCCTTTTGCAAATGAGGAAAATAAATCCCAGAAAGAAAGGTTAGATGTGGATTATTTGTATTAAATGGAAGAATAAGAAATTGGATGCAAGCTTATCATTATGCAACTATTTCAACTGTGTCCAATTCTTCATGACCCCATTTGGGGTTTTCTTGGCAAATATACTGGAGTGATTTGCCATTTCCTTCTCCAACTCATTTTACAGATGTGGAGACTGAGGCAAACAGGATGAAGTGATTTACCCAACCTTATAGAGCAAGTAAGTATATACAGCTAAATTTGAATTCAGGCAGACTGCTCTTCCTGACTTCAGCTCCAACATAATCCACTTGATTATCAAAATAAAGATATGTGCTCCAGGGACTTCTGCATTTTTCATTTGATTGTTTTATTGTAAATCTCCACAAAGTTTGTTTAAAGTTGATAATACAGTTATTGCTTATGTTGGGGGTTAGGGTGAGGAGAAAATGTGTCATTCATAACAGCCTTAAATGTTAGAAAGGTGTAGCAAATTGATCAGTTGATTTTGTCCTTGCTTTGTCCTTAGAGAACAAAACTCTGAGTTCAGGCTGGTCTGGATCTGGCTGCATACAGAGCATGTTGCCAAGGAAGGGAAAAACATGGTTCTACATGGTAATTATTTAAAGAGGATGGAAGGGAAATAGTGTGAACTCCTGAGTCAATTTTGTTTTGTAGCTGATGTTAGGTGATATTAAGATTATAGTTATTTTAGGAGTTGCTAGGTAGCACAGTGGATAGAGCACTGGCCCTGGAGTCAGTAGTACCTGAGTTCAAATCCGGCCTCAGACACTTAATAATTTCCTAGCTGTTGTGGCCTTGGGCCAGCCACTTAACTCCATTTGCCTTGCAAAAACCTAAAAACAAAGATTATCGTTATTATAATTGCAGAGAACTTCAATGAGAAATTTAGCCCCATGAGTATTCAGAGAAGAAGCAGCTTCAATGTCACTGTTACTACTATCAAAATAATAGCATTTATTTAGTATTTTTTAAATTTGCAAAGTACTTAATATGTTTTCTCTTTTGATCCTCACAGTAACCCTTTTAGGTAGATATTTTAGGTAGAAGTCTTCATTAAGCTAAATGGCTTGCCCAGGGTCACATAGTAGTGAGATTCCATGTCTTGTGACTCCAAGTCCAAACTTTTTATCCCTTGCCTCACTTAAATATTTGCTAAATGGTCATTAAGAGGTTTCAACTTTAATTGTATAAAAAATTAAATGCTTTTTTCTAATATATTAGGAACCATCATTCTTAGATGTTAAACCTGAATTTTAAACATAAACTTTCCTCTATTTGTATTTTACCCTTCCTGAAACATGTCACAGATGCACACACGTCTTTACCTGTGTGCTGTAGTTGGGGAAAAGCAAAGTCATTTCAATATGCCCTTGGCAATAAGGGCTTTCTAATTGAAATACTATCCCAACTTCCCTTGAATGAAGAGCTGAAGAGAGATTTTATTTCCCATGTAACCAATCTCTTTTGCCACTTTAAGAGACTGACAAAACGTAACCTTTGTTTCTTATATGCAATATCCTTGGCATAAAAATAAAGTTATTTTTGACAGGTTTCCTGTGTCTCTCTTTTGTGAGTTACTTCTTTTTTTCAAGGTTATTAAATTTGGTATCCATTTCTTCAGGGAAGCAGATATGGTCTTCCTCACTATCTAATATTCCCAATACTCTTAAATTATGTTTGCAAATCCACTTTTCAGTTTAATCAGCTTGAAACTTTAGATCTTGTTCTATTTTAAGAATTACCCATATAAAGTGAAATGACTTTTCCTGTCCTTTCCTTTATTTTCTCCTTTGGTTCATATCTACTGCTAATTAAGGCACAAGAAAAATCAAGATTTCTGGCCTTAGTTAAAAATTTTTCCACTTAGAAGCTAAATCTAACAAGACTGGTAAATTTTGTTATAGAGTATCTTCAATAGTTTTATGTTCTTTCAATAGATATTTATTAAGTATCTTCTATATCTAAAACCCTCTTTTGGAAAGTATTCCATCAATCCTCTCACTAACCCATAAACACTATATAATCCCATTTTGACTTCTATGCCTCTTTAATGCTATTTTTCTCTTCCAGGATGCCTTTCTTCCTTCCTTCTATATATATTATAAATCTTACTCAT
This sequence comes from Macrotis lagotis, assembly GCF_037893015.1. NCBI lineage: Eukaryota > Metazoa > Chordata > Mammalia > Peramelemorphia > Peramelidae > Macrotis > Macrotis lagotis. The sequence continues at coordinate 182,885,835 of NC_133658.1, read as the reverse complement.
CCATTAGGAAAGAGTTTAATTGCTAAATTATCTGTGATTAATCCAGTTCTCTTAATTCCTATAGAATCAAATGCCCTATATCACATAATTTAGAAATTGATTACATTGCATTTTGCCTTGTTGATAATTGTTTAATATGTTCATCTGAACTTATCAAATGGATGGAAAGTTCATTGAGGTCTCAGGGACCATGCCATATCATTTCTTTATACTTCTTGCAAAGTACCATACTTTATCATTGAATTGTTTCATTTATGTCCCACTCATTGTGACCCCCTTTGAGATTTTCCTGGCAAAGATACTGAAATGGATTCCTATTACTTTCTCCTACTCATTTTTAAGAGATGAGGAACTGAGACAAAGAGATGAATGACTTGCCCAGGGTCATAAAGCTATTACATGTCTGAGGCTGGATTTGAACTTAGAAAGATGTCTTCCTGATTTCAAGTCCAGTATTCTATCCACTGTGCCACCTCATTGCCCTATAGTACCATACTTACTTAATGGTATTGAGATCATCAAATATTGGAGTTTTAATAAGTGATAGACACTGTCTAGAAAGAGTTAAAATATATCTATTGATTAATATATTCATCTTTTTCTATTTTTATTGAAAATCCAGATAGTATGATTTTATATACAGTCTTTTGGTATTTGCCATTTCTCCACAATTACTCAAAGATTAGTGATGGTAGTTCTTTAATGTCATCTGCAAAGTTTGTTGTTTTACTTCTTTTAGTACCCAGGAATATAATTTGTCATGGATCATAGCAATTGAATGAATATATTTGGTGTTATCTTATTTTCTCTGGTATGAATTTGTCCTTTCCAAATTGAATTAAATTGAACTAATAGTAAACATGTATTTGAAGATTATTCTCTGAAATAGAAAAGAAAGTACAGTAGGGGAATGAAAAATTCTACTTTCTCCTTATTATTTGTTATTAAATCATTTGCCCCAATAAATGTCTGTTGAATTGCTTCCAAGTACCAGGTGTATCATTTTCTTTTTGTTAATCTTAAAGTTATTCTTTTTATTTTTCTGAAACGTTTTCTCAAACTTCAGTTAGTTCTGGAATCAATTCTTCCTGAAACTAATTTTACAGGTCTGTGCCATTCATTTGTATTCATTCTTGGTGGTATGACCTTCTTTCCATTTACTGTAGCTTCTTTTTAAAAACTGTGCTCATTTGAGAGGTCTTTGACAATAACATGAGTATCTTTAGAGGTCCTTATTTTTTATTCTTACTTGAGATTATTTGCAATTACCTTTTCAAAATTTTGTTTCAAAGAACTTACAAAAGCATCTTTTTTTCCTAGTGTCTCTATGACAGAAAATGCCTGTCTCTAAATACTACATTTATTTGCCATAAGGAATCTTTTAGTACTTGAAAACAGTCATTATATCTCATTTAAGTCTTCTTTTTCCCACAAATGTCCCAGCTTCTTAAATTTATTTTAAAATGGGAGCATCTAGGTGGAGCAGTGGATAGAGCACCAGCAGTGAAGTCAGGAAGACCTGGGTTCAAATATGGCCTTAGACACTTAATAATTACCTAGCTGTGTGATTTTGGACAAGTTACTTAACCCCATTGCCTTTCAAAAAAGAAAATATTTTATCTTTAAATGGTATGATTCTGAGTCTTTCTGGTAACAATTCTGTGGATGCCTTCCAGCCTATCAATATTCATCACAAAATGTGCTATTTAAAACACAATATTTCAGATGAAGTCTAACTGAGGAAGAGTCTAGTAGAATGATTGCATCTTTCATTCTGGTCACTATGCCTCCCAATGCAGTCTAAGATTGAATCATCTTTTGCAATTACTGTAAAATATTATTAACTATATATTGAATTTACAGTTCATTAAAGCCACCAGGTTTGTTTGTTTTTTTCAGAGGAGTGCTATCTAATCATACTTTTTTTTCCATTTTGTACTAATGAAGTTTTTTTAAACAAATATGAATTTTTAAATTTATCATCTATGTCACCTTCTAAGACTCACTTCATAGTCCTAATCTCTAAAAAATTTTTGGTAGCCTGACTCTTTTGTCTAATATATTAGTAATATCAACCAGTTTAAATCATTGATAAATTTGATAAATACTCCATCTAACACAGATTTAGCCTCTACTCTTTATCCATAAGGATGGTATCATAGTCACACTTGTCAGTAATCAGACAAAATTTGTATTTACAAATTGGTGATTTTGTTAAATTTTCCCCCTTGGTTTGCTAAAGCTTTTATACAGCTTTGTTTATTTCTATTAGTGCCCAGATGCAAAGGGATTTACTCATTTCATGGGTAATGAGAATATATATTTTCTCTTTTCCATAGTGTGGAGATTTAAGATCATTCTGGCATAAGCATGAAATATTCTAAAACAAGCAAATTTTTAATTAAAGCTTATTTTGTTATTGAAATCTATTAGACTTTTGAAAGAATTATTTGCCTTCTATATTAGATGGAAAGAAATCAGTGTCAGAATTCTACCTGCACAATCAGAAGAGAACTTTGAAAGTTTCAGTCAGTTAACACAAAATTGATTTTCCAAAAAGGATAACTTTATTTTCTTCTCCCAAACCATCTGGTTCCAAAGCTGACATTTCCAGTTTGAGGTTTCATCCCAGCCTTTGCATGTATAAATTACCTTTTATAATATGGTTTTAAGAAAATAAATCTCTAATTTGGAGATATTAGCTGATCTGATTCATCAATTCTACATTTCTAACAGAAAAGTGAAAATCACCCCCTACACATTTCAGTTCAGTCACAAATGATCTAGTAGCTTATGAAAAAGCTTTAAAAAATCATGTATCATATAAGTAAGTATACTTTATTTTTCTGCTTTGATGGAGGTTTAAACAAGTAAAAACATTTTAAAAATTGAGCCTCAGGGGCAGCTAGGTGGTGCAGTGGATAGAGCACTGGTCCTGGAGTCAGGAGTACCTGAGTTCAAATGTGGCCTCAGACATTTAATAATTACCTAGCTGTCCAGCCTTGGGCAAGCCTCTTAACTCCATTTGCCTTGCAAAAACCTAAAAAAAGAATTGAGTCTATCCTGTGTTTTAGTATTACTACCCATGATATATGCACATCTACGTAGGGTCCTAAAAGATGACTATATTATTCTTAAAGTTATTTCTCTCAACATCTCCTGGGGTTGGGTGCTTCCATTTTGCTATACTGAACATTAGTACACAGAAGTCAAATAGAACATAGTACTTTGGGAGATTGCCCCAGTCTTTTATTCCATGAATAGTGAATCATCAAATTACTAGGGCCATACTGAGACCCACTTGCCTTTTGGCGACTTAATAAATATTCACTTAATTGAACTATGTTCTATAAATAAAATAAACTTCTATTCTCTTATTGAATTTCTACTGGCAGCAAAGAATTTAAGTTAGTTGCGTTGCTAATTGCATGTGAGATGGCTAGGAGGTACTCGCTGAAATAATTATTCTGCCTTTATTGTGAAGGAATTTTACCTCTCAACCTCTGGCATTAAAGTTAAAAACAAAATAAAGCAAACCTGAAACTTTTCTAGAAAAGCAACCTTGTAAGGACATATGTGACATCATTTAAGTGAGACTACTCATACATATGGACTAGCTAGTAAGTGATGTATCTTTTAGTTTCACATCTGTATTTCTATCCTCCTCTTGTATTTGTCTCCTTCAAGTTTTTTAGTAGAATTTAAGCAACTTGAAGGCAAGCAGGGATTTTTTTTACCTTTGTATCTCCAGTGCATAACACAATTCTTGGTACCATTGGATATTTAATGAATGTTTGTTGAATAGATTTCCAGTAAGATATCTTAAAAATGACTAAACAACATTTAAAACAAGTAAGTATTAAAATAAAATTCATGTCATTTAAGCAGAGAATGATGGTCTTACCCTTTTAGTGTTTATTTTTTCAAAATGTTTCTATAGATGAAAACTCAAATTGTTTTTACAAAGATTTCAAATCCCTGCCTTAATGGGGATACACATAGAATAATATATATAGCAGGGTCCATATTTATTAGATTTGAATGGAATATCCCTGGAAGCATGTTACTCATTGCCTGGCTAAGTCCAGCATATTTGAACATTAGGAATACAGGAACCCTCCAATTGTCCAAGCTCAGTACCTTCACCTCTCTTTTGCTCATCCCTAATCACTTCCTGTCTGTACTGGAAAGGTGCCTCAACCATCTTAAGAACCAATATAGCATACCAAAAGGGGCAATAACAATGAGCTTTTACTCAGAAATAGTCACATATTAAAATGGAAACTATTTATCCAATCTCAGCATAATCAGGAAAGGGCATTAAATGGGAGCCTATTGCCCAGTGCTACATTCTTGCACTGTAAGGCAGGTCAGAAGATTATAGGATTTTTTTTCCCCTGCCACGTCATGCCATGAAATGATAGGTCTTTTCAAAAATTTCAAATATTTCCGACATTCACTAGCATTTATTTAGACATCTTGTAGCTTCTCAGGGTTGTATTATATATTTGTTATCTATCCTTCATTCTCAAAGAGGACCATGACAGCAGGTGAAGCCATGAATGCAAGTGAATTGGATTTAAGTGAGAGAGGAGTTGGGCAAAGTCACCAGCCTCACTTTCTCCTCTGGAGTCATTTCAGTCCAGGGCCAGATATGGATCAAGAATATTAAAGATGGTCCTGGATTCAGTAGGAGACCATGACCTTTTTAAGTTGAGGTCTTTAACAAGTTTTAGCTAGAAACTGGATATCATAATGAAATAATTTAGTGTGAATGCTATTTTTAGTGCATTTCCCTCTTTTTTCTAAAACCAGTGAATTTTATCTTCTGTTATGTTAGTAGGACAATAAGGAATTAGTGAAGGTCTACCCTTCCCATTCCTCCTTGCAAGAAAGAGGAATGAAAATTAAGTCAAAGTTCTAATTCTTCTTGTACGAATGGTTTATCTAGAATTCTGTGTTTAGAGATATACTGTAAATTCTCTCTGTGATCTATTTTTAGGCATACTGGTTTATTTTTGTGCTTAGTATATGCCTAGTCATGGAATTTCTACATAAAATAACCTGGACATTTTAGTCATTGTATAAAATTTGTAATTCTAACCTGCTTTCTTGAATAGATGTACTAATTCATACCTCTTCATATGCTTGTCTCTTTATAGCACCTCCAGTGTTCTTTCTTTTTTCATATTTGTCAACTTTCTAGTTGTGAGGAGAAATCTCAGCCTTGTTTTTTTTATTTATATTTACATTATAATTGATTCAGAGCAAACTTTCATATTGTGGTTAATAATTCAAAATTGTTTTGAGAAGTATTTGTTAAGATCCTTTGACCACTTATCCATTAGAGACTGTTTCTTGCCTTCATTTTTTCCATTAGTTTCTGTAGAGATTGTTTTCCCCTCAGTACTTTCCTTCTTGTTCTAGCTATTTGTTTGAAAGCTTTTCTATGTATTTAAAATTATCTATTTCTGACAAAATTTTTCTGATCACATGTCTTATTCAGTAAAGAATTTATTCCTAGTAATAACTATGAAAAGTACCTGACCTAATTGTCTTAGAGATAGAACCATTCTTTTTTTTAGGAGTTGAGGAGGACTTGGGGAGGTGGGGCAGACCAGGAGAGAGAAGAGTAAGAGAGTTGACAGAGCTGCCTACCCCATTTAAGTTAGATGAATAATCATTCATTAGTATATTGGATTGGGAAGCCCAATATAATTAGAGTCAAAAAATTTGGTTTCAAATTCCAACTTAATTAATTAATTACTAGCTGTGCCACTTTAGACAAATCATTTAATCATCATGAGCCTTAATTTACTTATATGTAAAATGAAGATGTTAATTTTTCACTATACCCTTGCCTGGGTAGTGAAAAATCAAATACTATGTAAACTTTAAAATCTCCATAATTATAATCTATGATTATGATTAGGAGAAGGAATAATAATTTTTATTAGCATAAAAGTAGAAAGGTAACTGATAAATGTGAATTTGCTGAACATTCTGAGAAATCCTAAACACGAGATAAATTGTTGGTAATAAGATAATAAGTACAATGTGGAAAATGAGTTATAAATTCATAAACTGATGAACTTGAACTTGGAAAAGCATCTTTTTTTGCCAGAACTTCATCAGTATATTCAAAAATAGAAGTTTGTTTTATTTCAGTTTTTAGTTGAGTAATCCAGGATATGATAAGATAAAAGAGTGACTTCTCCACATCATGAAACAAGTTAGGAATAAAAAAAGCAAATATGTCTTCCCTTTATGCCTTGCAGGGGAGCTTGTCAGATTAATAGGAATGTATTTCTGATAAGCTAAAATGGTTAGACAAATACTTAATTTACCTTTGCTTTGTCAGAACTGATATTTATAAAATTATGGGGGCAGGGGCATTCCCTTGGCATTTCTATTGGTGCCTAGAAAAAAACCCAGCAAAGTACATTTGTTTTTTGGTAATCAGCATTACAGTGGCCTCTTTGATGATTCCTCTTATCCCAGTACCATTTATGTTATTATCTTGTTAGGCACTAAACAAAAATATTTATTTTTTAAAATTTCTCTCCCATATTTAAATAAAATGCCAAAGAGAACAGTGTTAAGTATAACAAACACTGCAACTCCTTTTCTTTAATGACACATCAAACTCAAACAATGTAATTTTGTTCTCTAATATATAACAGTATTTTGTTTCATCTTCACCTGGACCTCTATTCAATAAGCAAAATCTGACACATATGCCCACAATGCTGCTACTTTTCCTGTTCTTTTGGGCACACTTTTCCTAGGAACTTCTTCACAGCTGAGCAAATTGAACTAGGAAATTAGGGATGACCTCAAGTTTAAACCAGGGTAGAAGAAGTCTAGATTTAGACAATAGGAGTTGGGGTATAAAGGAGGAGGAGGTTCAGAAGACACAGTGTGTCAAAGTTCTCTAGAATATATACAGCATGATATAGAGTAGACACTTATTAAATGTCCATTTTAATTAGCATAGTATTGCTATGGTTCAGTAAGGGGAGATATTAATGAGATCGTTGTCAGTAGCAAATAAATATCTGATTTATGAGAGAAAAACAAAGAATTATGAGCCTCATTTTACACTAAAATTTATATCTTAAAAAGTTATATAAAAGTCATTTAAAAAAATTGAATCACATTTACATGAGAACTTTAGAGAACAATCAATTTCCAGTGCTAAATGACTTTGTAAATCCATATTTTGTTACATTCCTTTTTTAAAAAGTGAGACACATCTATCATCTATACATAAGTAGCACAATGTAAGACACTGAACATATGACAAAGGAGATACAATTTAGTTCAGTGTGATGGTTATTACCAAGTAATTAAACTGAATTGGGATACCTAAAAGATCACATTAGCAGAACTAAACTCCAGATGACTTTATGCTTACATATGCTGCATAATTAGTATAACCTAAATTAATTTTGAAAATTATTCTGTGTTTTTAAATGAAATATATATCATGAGATCCCAGGAGATACTTTAATAGGAGGTTTGCAGAAATCAAGTTAAGAATAAGTAAATTGACAGTTCCAGTGAAAAACTGTTCTATTACTAAATGTCTGTAGTTTATTCTCTTTAGTTCATTTGGTTGAGAAGATTGGTGATCATTGCACCAAGCAGAGTGCCTTGTGAATACTCAATAAATATTATAATAATGTTACATTTATTCATGCAATATGTCCAAAAATATCGTAAGCTTCAATAGTTTAATCTAAGAATTTGATCAGGACCCCTAGTATATTAATCTATTAGTTTCAGCCTTCTAGAATCAACCTCTGAAATAGAAGTTAAAGATAATTAAATAAAAGATATTTGAAAATCCAAAACAGCTGATAGGATAACCCTACACTTTACTCCTGATCCTCCTTCAAAATATTTTTGACTCCTTTTGGATGTCTAATTCTTAACATGCCTTGGTTTTCCAGTTTTTTCAATCACAGGATGATTAGAGGCAACAACTTAGAAGGAGAATGGGAAGAGAACTGCTCTGTCTATAGAGGTGACAATCTCTAATAGCAAAAGAGGAAACAAAAGGGAAAAAATTGAGGCAAAAGAATTCTATTATCTCCATAGTCACATACTTGACATTATTGGTGATGAACTTTTGTAATAATAAGTTTAGACAACTAAGAAGATGAGAAATTGTACAATACATTTAAGAAAAAATTTTCATAGAAAATTACTAAATCTTTTTATGTGTGTTGTGCTTCAGCATATAAACTTCATTTATCTAGAAAATTTATTTATGTAGAATATCTTCCTGGAAGATGTCATAAAGGTTGTTTATAGAGTTTTAAAAAGGACCATAGGCATGGCCAAGTCTAGTCATCTCATGTAAGTGCATTAATATCATATTTTATAAAGATAAGATGCAATAAATATTTATTTTAGTAGATATCTATTTATTTATTAGATTTTTGCAAGGCAAGCGGGTTTAAGTGGCTTGCCCAAGGCCACACAGCTAAGTAATTATTAAGTGTCTGAGACTGGATTTGAACCCAGGTACTCCTGACTCCAGGGCTGGTGCTTTATCCACTACACCACCTAGCTGCCCCTATAATATGAATTTAAATGGTACTTTTTCTCTGTGACAGTCATATATTTTTAACATTAATATTTGTCAATTGATGTTGTTTGACATCAAGTCATTGGAATATCACAGTGCCTAAAGATGCAAAAAGTTAGGATCATCCAAAAGGCATGAGTAAGCTGCAGGGATAATAAAGAATTGACAACGAGAAGCAGCATCTAGTATATTATCAAAAGGGAGCATGAAGAGAAAGGGGCTGGGTTAATCAAATAATACAAGTAAGGAACAAAAGGAAAAAAAGTTGATGTGTTCCATTTGTATTCACACCATTGTCAGAAGATCTAGAAAGAAAAACTACCAGTATATTAAAGTCTTTAGGTGGCACAGTGGATAGAATGCTTTACTTGCAAATAGCAAGGCTGAATCCAAATGCTATCTCCCAAATAACACAGAACAAGTTGTCTAATTTCTTCACCAGTAAAATGGTGATAATAAAATATTTAAATGAAGTATTAAATGTAAACTGCTTCTCAAATCCTAACATTTTATATTAAGGTTAGCTATTATTATAGCATTAAGAATGATATTTCATGGACCCTGAATATCATATTTCTAGGAAAACACAGTCAAAAATCATTTGAAATGAGAAGGTGTGAATAAATTATGATTTATAACACTGGAAAGTGTACTCATTTCTCTGAGGTCACGTACCTGCTAAAATGCTGAAATTTAAAAACTGGTCTATGATAAAGTTGAATTAGATATATTATTTCACTTTTATATAGTTTATTATTTTTCTTCAGATACATACAAAAACAATTTTAACATTCATTTTTAAAATTTTGAGTTCCAAATTCTTTCCCTTTCTCCCTCTCCATATCCCCTGTTATCCCCCCTCCCCCATTGAGTAGGCAAGCAGTCATTATATTTCTTTAGTTTGAACACTATATGAGTGTATCTGAGAGACACCAGGATATAGATCTGGCTTCTAAGCCAGCAAGACCCGATCTTGCCTCTGACATATACAGGCCATGTGATCTCTGACACGTCGCTTAACACACAGCTGTAACACAAACGCCTATGTGTGTGTATGTGTAAATATATGTATTTAACTCAATGTTAAAAAGGTGTCATCAGCTTCTTGGAAACGATGCCTTTAAGTCAACATGGAATAGCAGAAAACAAAAACAAAAACAAGATCATAAGGCTTAAGAGATATGAGAAAAGCCTTGAGGCACTAGCTCTACCATTTGCCAGCTGGGATATCTTGAGTAAATGTCTAAACAATATCTCTGAACCTTTGTTATAATTAAACTTGAATGGCCTCTACCAAAATGTCATTGTCAAGATGAGATAAGATAATTAATGTAAAATATTTTATGGTTATAAAGTCATGTATATAGACTAGCTAATATATATATATTATATATATATAATATATATATAATATATGTAATTTTTAGAAATAAATGAATATATAGTAACCCTTCAGAGTACATCCTCTTTTTAGTGTTGACATAGAAGAGATTCCCTGCTTTGACTGAAATTTTTTAGGTGACCTAAAATTCCCTTTCAGAAGGGAAATTATATGATTTTAGTCAGTTCCTTTATTTTGCTTCTGTTCCCATCCCAAACCTAAGAATTCCTTCTAGTCAAATGATATACTCTTTGTCTAAGATTGGTTACTTTATTATACATGTAGTATCATTTGAACCAATTTTTCTTTTTTATGGCAGGCATATCTTTCCTTTCATATCAAAAGGCAAGCTCACATCTAATTTCCTGTTCTCTGCTATCTAAAAGTACTCTTTTCCAGTTTCTCTCATTCATAGATTGTCTCTTTCAAATTATTTTCCTTCAGAAAATAGCTGCATTGTTGTTTTTGTTTTTGCAAGGCAGTGGGGTTAAGTGACCTGCCCAAGGTCACAAAGTTAAGTCAATATTAAATGTCTGAGGCTGAATATGAACTCAGGTCCTCCTTACTCCAGGGTCAGTCTATCCACTGTGTCAACTACCTGTCCCCTGAATCTATTTTTTTTCCTTTTTTTTCTGTTTGTTTTTCTTTCCAGATCCCTCCAAAACTTTGGATATTCTGTTCTATACTCTGTGATAATGGCTTTGTCATTTCATTGTGGCAAGGATAGGGATTTGTTTGGTTCTGTCATGGTCGTAAAGGGAATGTTCTCCTCATAAAGACTAGATACTGGTAGATTTGCCTCTTCTCTGAAACTTAAAGACTTGAGAATGGCTTTGATCACTGAGTTTAAGTAAGTGACTTAACCAGGGTCACACAGCCAGTATTTGTCAGAGGAGGCAAGTCAGCTCTTGGTACTTCCAAGGTCACCTCACTATGCATGATATCATATGCTACATTAGGGGGTCCAGTGCATAGAACATTAGACTGGTTAAAAAACTGGTTAAAATCCTATCTCAGTAACTTGCTAGTTGTGTGGTCCTGACTCATAACCTCTCTCATTCTGTGTTCTCATCTGTAAAATTTGGATAAAAATTGCACCTATCTCACAGAGTTTTGTGAGAATCATATGGGGTGGCACTTTGTAAACTTCAAAGTCTATCTAAATGGTATTTACTATATTAATGTAATTAACTTTACTTAAAATATTTATTATATTTACTATATTAAATTTAATTGATTAGTTATTATATCATCTATTATATTTATTGTATTATGCCTATATACTTATATTTGTCTCTATATGCCTATATATTATGTACTTTCATAGATATATTTATAGATTATATTTTTATATCATTCATATATTAACATGATCCTTTCTTTGGGGGGAGAGAAGGAAATAAGAATTTATAGAGAAAGTATCATGTGTAAGGCATTGTGCTAAACAATTTACAAATATTATATCATTTGATCTCCAAAATAACTGAGAAAAGTGTGATGTTATTATCCTCATCATTTTATGGTTGAGATAACTGAGACAAGGAGATATTATGTAACTTGCCCATAATCATATAGCTATTAAGTCTCTGAGGTTGGTTTGAACTTGTTTTTTGTTGTTGTTGTTTTGTTTTGTTTTGCAAGGCAATGGGGTTAATTGACTTGCCCAAGTTCATACAACTAGATTATTATTAAGTGTCTGAGGCTGAATTTGAACTCAGGGTCTCCTGACCCCAAGGCCAGTGCTCTATCTACTGCACTACCTAGTTGCCCCAAACTCAGATCTTCCTGACACTAGGCCAAATACTTTTATCTATTTCACCACTTGGAAGGCTAAAATTTAGATGCTGAGAAAGAATATAAATAATTGTAAAAACCTAAGGTATTATTATATCCTAGCAATGATAGTCTTTTTAAAACTTTTTTTTGCAAATAACATTTTATTTTTTTTAATTACATGAAAAGATAATTTTCAACATTCATTTTTATAAGATTTTGCCTTCCAAATTTTTCTCCATCCATCCCTTCCTTCCTCACTCCCTAAGACAGCAAGCAATCTGATATAGGTTATATGTGTGCAATCATGGAAACATATGTTCACATAAGTCATGCTGTGAAAGGAGAAACTGAACAAAAGGGAAAGCCATAGAAAACAACAGCAAAAGTGAAAATAATATGTTTCATTCTGCATTTGGATTCCATAATTTTTAGTCTAGATAACATTTTCTGTCCTTCTTTTTTGGATTTATCTTGGATCATTTTAGTGCTGGGAAGAGCTATCTTAGTAATCTAAAGAAAATCTATCATAATAAATCATTGCCCAGTGTTACTATTACTGTGTAATAGTATTCCATCATATTCGTATATCACAACTTGTTCAGCTATTCCTCAATTTCCAATTTTTTGCCATCACAAAAAGAGTTGCTATAATTATTTTTGTACATGCATGTCCTTTCCTTTTTTTTTTCTATTATCTTTAGGATGTATTGCTAGAAGGGTTATCGCTGGATCAAAAGGTATACACACTTTGCCCTTTGAGCATAGTTCCAAATTGCTTTCCAGAGTTACAACTCCACCAACAAATGCATTAATGTCCCAATTTTCCCATATCTTCTGCAATATTTGTCACTTTCCTTTTCTGTCATATTAGCCAGTCTGATAGGTGTGAAGTGGCACCTCAGAATTAACCCTTATATTCTTATCAACTGTTTATATTACATTACACTTATTTTGAACAGTTTATTACTAAGCATCACAGTCAATAGTCTTGTGGGGATTAAAATAGGATATCTATTTTAAATGACTTATTAGAAATCTTACTTTGTACAATAATTTATTAATAAAATTTTTAAGAACATAACGTTCAATGTGACAGAACACTCGACCTGGTGACAGGAATACCTGAATTAAAATATTATCTCTGATATGTAACAACCAGGTGATTCTCATCAAGTTGCTTAACCACACTGATGTTTGGGTTTCCTCATCTATCCGGCAGTTAAGTAGCACAGTAGATACAGTGTCTGACTGATGTCTAGAAGACTCATCTTCCTAATAACATATCTGGTCATAGTCTTTTTAAAACTACTTTTTGGTAAACAGTAATTTTTTTCTTTACATGTCACTTTACAGGTCACTTTAATCCTGTTTGCTTCACTTTCCTCATCTGTAAAGTGAACTGGAGAAGAAAATGGCAAACCACTCCATTATCTTTGCCAAGAAAATCCCAAATGTGGAGACAGAGAGTTGGATGGGAATTAAAAACAAATAAGCAACAACAACAATGTAATAGCTGTGTGATTCTGGGCAAGTTACTTAACCACATTGTTGCTCAGTTTCCTCATCTATGAAATGGTGAATATAATACAACTAACCCCAACCTTCCAGGCTTAAATGAAAATTCAAATGGAAACTTTACAAATTTAGAAAAATTTTATATAAATGCTACTTTTTATTTATGTTTATAATATAAATTCTAATATTTGATAATTGTCTTTTAATTAGACTGAATTTCATAATTATTAATATTTATACTGGTCATATTATATTAAAATTTATAAAACTAAAACATCATATGACATGATTTAACTTTTTTTTCTGTAATTCAATTCCCCTTAACAGGCCTATTTTCCATTGCCCAAATTTATCTTATACCTTCCTATCAGCCTACCTTTGCACTCTCCTTAGGATGCCCTATCCTCTGACTTTTACGTGACAGATAAGCAAGTAGCATTATTTTTACTTCATGGCAAAAAAAAAGACCTAAGATCTACAAAAATTAGTGAGCTATTATAAAACTCCTTCTCCCTCATCTGTTCCTTTTCACTGGATGTCTCCTATAACCTGAAATGCTCTCTCTCCTCTTCAATGCCCACTCACTTTCCTGTTTTCCTTTTACACTCAAATCCTGCCATCTGCAAAAGGCCTTTCCCACCCACACTGCTAGTGCTTTCCCTCTGAGAGAACCTGAAGTTTACCCAATATATGTCTTTATATAATTGTTTGCATGTTGTCTCCTCCACTAGATTGTGAACTTGAGTAGAGATACTTTTATGGCCTTTTTTCGTATTCCCAATATTCAATACTATTCCTGGCTATAAAATACTGGTTGATTTGATAGTTAACAAGTGAATAAACAGCAATCATAACCTCAGCCTTGGAAGTCTAGCCTTTTTTCCATTATACATGTGATGGTATTTTTCACATTATTTTGTTTTTCTTGGGTGCTGCCAAGTATTTATGAGTAAAGGCAAATTTTATAAATTTGATGAGGACTTAACAGATAATATATGTGATTGATGGGCATAAAAAGTCATTGTCATACTCAGCCTAAATGAATGGAATAGGTCCCAGAATGAGAGAGGTGATAGTACCAATATGTTCTGTTCTAGATTGATTTATTTCTGGGAACTCTATTTTAGAAAGAACAATGTGGGGTGGCTCGGTGGCGCAGTGGATAGAGCACCAACCCTGGAGTCAGGAGGGCCTGGGTTCAAATGCAGCCTCAGACACTTAATAATTACCTAGCTGTGTGGCCTTGGGCAAGCCACTTAACCCCATTGCCTAAAGGACATTGATCAGAATATTCTTTGTAAAGTGAATAGGGTGGTAGTGGATCTTTGTATGACCTAGATGGATTCACCACATAGGATTTGGTTTAAAGAGTTAGTAATGTTGGTAATACCAATAGAAGCGAATATCCCTCTTCAATTATTTGGAGGGCTGATATGTAGGTGACGCATTAGGCTTTTTCTGCTTGGGCTGTCATAGGGAGTAGAAGACAAAAGTGGATTTCGGCTTCCCAACAGAGGCATACAATAACAGAATGTAGGTAATAATTCTTCCCTCATAAAAGATCTTTAAATGATTGCTGGATCATCATTTGCTGGGTTTGGTGTAGAGGAAAATCTTGCATAATATACAGTTGAAACTAGAAGGAGTGAAAACTCTATGATTCATTAAGATACTTTATTAAGACAAATTCAAAGACTGCATAAATCTTCTTGGGAAAATTTAACTGAAGAAGTGATCTTACTTTCTCTAATGCAGGTGGGTCCAATGAATAGTGTTAAAGACTTAGATCATTCTGAAAGTTAACAGTTGGCAATACTAATTGCCTTCTGATTATGCCATCTATGGCTATTCAGATATTCCTTGGCATACATTACAGCAGTTCAACAACATTAGTTTTCAGTTACATAAGAATAGCTGAAACTCGGTGTTGCATAAAATAAAAGTAAGAGTGGGTTCACCATTGAAATTCCCAATTTTGAAGCATGTCAGAGTTTTTTTTTTTAATTGCTATTGCATATCTTATTACTTTCCATGGTTCTTCATTTGAAATACTGTATTGGTCCAGTTTTAATAGTATATTGGTCCAGCCCCATCAATGAATAAGAATATTGGAGGAAACTTTTAAAAAAATGCTTCTTGATTTTGAGAGGCAGATCCTTTCCAGTTATTAAGATGCTCCAAGAATTAAACAAGAGAGAAATGGACTTTATTTGTTGTAGGAAGAATTGTGAACAAATCATCTGCTCTTGTTATGGGCATATTGCCTCCTATAAAACTATATAAGCATCTTACTTAAATGTTTTAAGTAGTCAACTAGAGACAGTTTACTGAACCATATAACCTTATAAACTATAATCCAAGATCCACCTCTCTCCAGAATTTGAAACCTTCTCTAGTACCCCAAATTTCTTATTAGTGAGGATTCACCATATCTGGACCTAATATAGACTGATCATACTGCTTTTTCAGTCATTTTGGTTTTTTGGCAGGGCAATGGTGTTAAGTGACTTGCCCCAGGTCACACAAATAGGTAATTATTAAGTGTCTGAGGTCACATTTGAACTCAAGTCCTCCTGATTCCAGGGATGGTGCTCTATCCTCTGCACTACCTAGCTGCCCTCTATTCATTTTTTTAAAAAGTATGCTCCTCTACTCTTGTGTCTTCCTCAAACTTAGAATTCAAGCTTCCACTCAAGGATCCTGCACTTCTGATTAATTAGCATTCACTGTATCTTCTAATCCATACACATTACACCAGAGGTATCAAATTTTTTCAGCTTGCAAAACTACAGAATAAAACCCAAACCAGATTTAAATGTAACTGGGAAATGTTTAACAAAATATTAAGACATTTTAATTTGATTCCACTGCTTATACTTTTTCTTCAGTCACCTTAATACCCTGATACTGGATGTTTATCATTCTTCCATTCCCACCCTGACCCCCTCTTTCTTTTTTCTAGCTCAGATAATGGTAGTCAAATAACACACCAGCACTTCACTAGTGCCTGGAACATAGGAGTCATTTAATAGTTTAATAAAGGCTTCTTGACCTGACTTGTTGATATTCTTTCTAGAAATTAAGTTTCCATCAATTTTCCTGAGATTCTAGTAACCATCAATGTGACTTTCCTACCCAAAACATTACTTAACTATCACTTCCCTATGCCATGTTGTCTTTTTCCTAGGGAAATTTAGGTTTTTCTGAAGACAAGAAGTCTCTTTTTTTTTTATTATATCCCCATTATTTAGTATATTAACCTGATACTTAAGGGCTTAATAAAGGATTCTTTTCATTCATTCATTCATTCTTAGAAAATCATAGGGATTTTTTCACTAGCTAAAGAGAGGAATGTCATAGGATCATAAGGACTATATATTGAGGAAGGAAACCAGAAATCATCTAATTAAATGTTTCTCATATTATTGATGTGGAAACTAAATCCTGGAGGCATTAACTGACTTGTTCAAGGTCAAGGTATAGTTACTGAGATACTATTATGAGGGGAGGTAGACTGGAATACTAACATTGTCTTGTAACATCAAAGGATTTTAGAGTTGGAGGGACCTGAGAACCATCTAGTCTGACTGATTCATTGAAGCATATTATAGGAACTAGATATTTGAGACAATTTAACATTTTATGAAAAAGTTACCCTCACAATGTGGAGTCTTGTGGTACACATCAAAAGGACTTAGCCTTTCCTCTCTAATCCATATCCCTCATAGCTAGGGTCATATATTTGGAGTTGAATCTCAGAAAGACTTCAAAGCTCATCCAATTCAACCCCCTCATTTCAGAAATAGGGAAGCAGTCTTAGTGAGATTAACTAACTTGCCTGGAAAACACATAGGAATTAAGCAGCAAAGCCAGGATTCCAACTTTGTTTTTCTTAAATTCTGAAACTGTATTTGCATGTGAATCTGACTTTAGTATTCCATTAAACTTACATTTTAATGAGCTGAACTTACAGTATTACCATAAAGGCAATAGATCTAGATATTTTTTCTTTTAGTTAGGTATCTAGGCACATCCTCACCTTAGGATCAAGACAGCTTCCATCCTTTCCTTCCCTGAGGAAAATCTCAGAATATATTGTATTTTGTTGCTTTGGAAACATAATAAAAATAAGAAGTCATAGTGATATCTTTACAAGCATATACTTATTCCCCACTCCCCACTTAATTGGTCAATGACAGGCAGAGGGATAGAAATTATCCAGGAATTAATGAGGCAATTAGGAAAGATATGTCTAGCATCTCTCCCCTTTCCTAGCAGATTAAAATTGTGGGAGGATGAAGTTTAGATTTTGAAGATAGGAAGAACAAATAAGGAAAATAAGGAGAACTGAGCCTGACAAGAAAAGCAGAAGGAAAGAAACTGTAGCTTAAACTCATACTTCTGGCTTTGAGTCTTTTTACTTTCTCCCCAAAAAAGAATGAAAACTACTGCAGGTTGAACTTTGCAAGTTAGCATAAATGCATTTCTGATAGAGGAAGCATGAACTATGTTTAAGGAATTGTAGCAAAACTATCCTGTGATTTGGCAGCTGGATAAAGAAAAATAATTTGGAGAAACTGCCCTTGTAAGATAATTTGATTTCATTAAATATCTCAGATCACAAGATGTATCTTTAACAGATTTTTGAGACAGGTACCATTTTATAACATTGATTTAAAATGTTCTTTTATTGTGCCAAAAAAAATGGTTATCAAAAGAAGAGGTTCTTTTTTTTTCTTATTCCATAAAGCATTATTTAAAAAAAAAATCATTGCCATTGCTTTGGGAGTGCTGACTGTCCTTCACTTCTTTGCCATATATTATGTCCTTTCTTCCAGATAGATCAGATAAATATTATAACCTTTCTTTGAATGTGAAAAGAAAGCCTCGGAAGACAGAACAAAATCTACTTGGCATCTGTTAAAATAATCCTAGCCTTCACCTGCCCTACAGGTGAAAGTATTATGTGAGTGTGGATTATGCAACTAAATAGAGTTATTGTCTTTTATTTTGAATTTTATGTTCATATTAATTAACAATTTTCAAAGTATAAATTTAATCCAGGCTATTTATCTGTCTTGGGTCCTTCACCAGATGACAATTTCACAAAAACTGAAATTGGTGGGTGTACAGTGCTACAGTGTCTTTGAAGTTAAACTCTATTAACTGATAGTTTTCCCTTGTTTTAGAAATCTGAGCTGTAGTTCTTAAATCCAGTGCTTATCAGCTTTTGAAAATACTTGTAATATTTGGAGCAAGTTAATATTGAGTCATGTGAAAACTTTAATAAATGTTGTCCCAAACGAATATGCCAGTCTCATAAGGGATTTCAGCATTCTCAGATAGATTTTAATATTACAGTGATGACCTTTTCATAAAACCTTAATAAAACCATATTTTGATATAGGGTGCAGAAGAGACAGGAATTTCCTTGTTGATGAATATACATGATTTATCTTTGCATTTCAGATTTTTATCTTGCATGTGATTCCTTCAAATCTTGGTGTGTGGTTTTGTTTGAGTTTTGAAATAATAATTGTCATGTATTTAAAGTTGAAAATAGGCCTGTAATTTTCAAATATATCTGTTCATTTACACAAGGTTCATTTAAATCCTACTTAGATGCCTAGTGATTTAGCTGTGATAATAGTGTTTATACTAAAAATAGAAATAATAAAAGTAGAAATTTTCATCCCAAAAGAATCTCAGAAATACCATCCTGGGGGTGGAATGTAGCAGCTGTTTAGCAGTTCTCTCTGACAATTTGTGACCAGAGTTGGATAAGAATGCCTCATCCAGTAAAAAAGCAGAATGACTATAAAGGAAGCAAAGTATAATTCCCCAAACAGAATTTTTGAAATTTACTTTCTGCGCCTTCCCGTACCCTGTACCTATCATAATTCTGAACTCAGAGTAAGCACTTTAATATTTTTTTTTAACTGAATTGAAATCTAAGACAAGGATGACCAAAACTGGAAACCAAAAACCTCTTCCTATTTAGAAACTAAAGTCATTTCCTAAATCAAGGCAAGATATCTAGTTTCACTAGAACTGTGTTCAGTGCTCTCTTATTCAGCCATCATTCTCTTATTTAGAGAATCTTTTAATATCCCAAATCAGAGAGAATAACGAAAGCTGAAGAAAATAAATTGTGCTTTTTTACTAGCTGCGAAACTATTTTTAAAAATGAAAAACCAGGATTTTCCTTCAAATAATAAGATGACAATCCTGTATTTCATTTTAGATTCTAATCAATTCCCGTTATAATAGTGTAAATGGTAATATCTTTGAGTGCATACTCAAATTCACCAAACAGGTGAATTAGTAAATGATCAGGTGAAATACAAGTTAGCTCCAAGTGCCAATTGGCCAAATCTTAATCACAAAACACTGTGCTCATAACTCTAATGTACTTGCCACGAATTATTTTCTGTGTTGTTTATGAAGCATCTTCTCAGAGTTTTGTGAGGATGAGTGCCATCTCAAGTTCTTCTTTGGGGCCACCCTTCTAAAATTAGTTTACAATTAACCATTTTATGTTTCTCATTAATAGAGATAGCCAAAGATAATCAGCTCAAGTAAGAATTTAAATGTATTTAAAGTTGAAAATAGGCCTGTAATTGAAGGACTCAAGACAGATAAATGACCTGGATTAAATTTATACTTTGCAAAGCTAAAAAAACATTTTCACCCCCATTATCTTGAGTACATCCTTTTACGAATATACATAGTCTCCATTGTAAGAGAGAGAGTGCAAACCTAGAGAACAATATTAGTGAGACTCATATGTAGAGAATAATTTTGGCCAAGGAAAATCATGCAGGCTGCAATACTGCAGGGCCACAGTATCTATTCCCCATATGGAATCCTCAGGTAGTGTCCTACAAATCCCCAGTTACTTCTCTTCTTTCCTGCCATGCTTTCTTTTTCCTTCCTACAATTATTGCCTATATATGTTTGTGTATTTGTGGAAAGTGTGCCTCTCTTTTAGAAAGACTAGACTCACTCATACTAACAAACTTGTAAACTGAATGTACTATTTTCTACTGCATGGCTAGATACCAGAGCTGACAAGAAGGGGAGGAGAGAAAATCCTCTCCATACCCCTTCTGTCTTCCAACTGAGGGACAAGGGTGACATTTTACACAGGTTCTCCTGACCTGGATTATTTTGAACTGAACTCATCTTTTTTTTAATTCTAAGATTTTTGTTTTAGATTTACTTGTTCTTGCCCTTTAAATAATTGATGTCAGCAATAGGTTTTGTTTCTCCAAATTGCAGCAAGATCCTTTACTCAAAATTGCTGCTGGAGTTTTAAGGTTGGTGGTGGGGAAATGAACTCATCTTCTAACTGTTCAACTGCCTCTTAAGAACTGCCAGAGGTAACAGCCAAATCTTTTTTCGGTCAATAACAAGGTTCCCTATTTAACTCAAAGAACTTGTTTAGTTTAATAAAGCTATATCAAGGATCATATTCTGGAATAGTCTTAGAGTTATCTTACATGTTTCCAGTTGTCCAGGTAGGTACTTTGGGGCACACTTCTAGACAAGGTAAGCATATGAGAAAACTTGTCTAGAAGTAGATCCCAGAGTAGCCAGATAGGTGACGGAAAAGGTCAACTTCTTAAGTTATCATTGTATCATTTTAATTTCTATAATTAGATTCTGGATTCCCTGAGTTGGGAGGTTGGTTAAAAATCAACCATCCAATTCATCTACTAGAATATACAAGAACAAGTACATAGTCTGATAGTGGAATATAATAGAGAACATCTGTTTTAGTGTTAAAAGGTCTTAAGGGTCAAATACTATTTCTGATCCTTACAATTTGACTGGAATGAGTCGGTATCAAGGGCACAAGAATAAAGCATTTTCTTGTCAAGGAAAATGGCCAACTTTGCATATGACTGGAATGAAGGAGGAGATGGAGGAAGATGATGAGAAAGAGGAGATAGATGGAGAGATTTTATCAAATGATCTCAGCTTTTATTTTTTTAAATGAAATATGAGGTAAGAATGGGATGAGGAGATGCTATGGAATTTTGAAGAAAGATAAAAATATCTGGAATAGTCACTGTGGAGAATGGGCTAATGAGTAATCAGGAATAGGATATTCCTATAGGTGCTATGAGGGCCCAATTGATATTTGATAATATGGATTTGTAATAGGTCTAGATAAGATGATTTCTTGATTTCCTTTCATTCCAATCACATGATTGGAAGTAAAGATGACAAATTGCCGGAGTAATTCAGGGTGGGACTTAGCAAAGTATTATCAGCTAGAGGACAAAGAGGCAAAGGAATTGAGGATGGATGATATTGTAGAATCAAGCTGATTCACCAAAGAGTAACAATTCGAATGAGAGGAGCATAGTTAGTGTTGAGGAGATTGCTTAGGGGAGAAAAACAACCAATAGATAGCAGTAATGGAGGTTACAATGAAGAACAATACAGGATCAAGAATTGTAAAGCATAGGGAATGATAGAAAAATAATAATGCATATGATCAAATAGAGTAATTTCAAAGTTCATGATCATGAAACTGGAATAAAAGGATTATGAAAGGGTTAAGTGTGTAACAATTTTTGTGAGTAACTGAGATGGAGTGGAAGAGTAACTCATGGGAATTTGAGGAATTAGGAAGTAATGACATCTGTGGGGGTATTAATCTATAAATGACCTAGTATGAGGGCCAGAGTTGAGGAACATAGAAATATTGAGAACCAGGTACTCAACTAAGAGAGAAAGGAAGGAAGACTGTCATGGGGAGCTAAAATGGGCAATAAATTTGCATGCCATAAAGCTCAGTGAAGAATTTCCTCAGTTAAGATAATCAGTAGAAGGTCTGGAAGTAGTAGTGAATAGCAAGGGAATTTTCTGATTCTCCTAACACAACCAAAGGATGAGAAACTGTATTGGTACTCTAAAGGGTAATCAAAGTAAGTAGTGTCATTGAAAGGCAACCATGTTTCAGGGTGGACTAGATGAGAAAGGGAATGAAAAAGAAAGAGGTTTAAGATGAAAAACTTAATTATAGAATAGGCGTTCTAGAGGATATAGTGAATTTAGATCCATGGGAAGATCTGGACAGTAGGACATTGGTTTGAGGCAGACAGAGTATGTTAGGTTAGAGTACATGGATCTGAGAAAGAATCAAATGGGAGGGGGGAGAAGGGGAGGAATCAAGGTTTTAACATCATCCAGACATTAGCATCACTGGAATTATGTGATTATGTAAGCAGATGGGGTGGGGGGCAGTTATTACAACCATTGCAAAGTAATTCTAGGTAGACTGAAGAGTTCATTGAGGGAAGCATGAGATTAGCTTCTTAGAAGGGGAAGAATTATCCTATAGGATACAAGGAGGCCCACTTTACAGCAAGCAGAAGGAGAGGTAGTTATAGAATCCCAGTAAAGAGACCTGGGTTTCTTGTTTGTTCTGAAGAAGTCTCTGGAAGAGCAAGAGATGAAAGAGGTCATGTTTGAAAGATAGCCCAGTGCTGCTAAAGGTCCTGGGGAAAAGTCTACTCGAGTGAGAATTGAGCAGTGACTTCCTCCCCCAATTTAAGGGGTACAGCTATTCTGAGAAATCAATAGGAGGATGGAAGTGGTGTTGACCCTTCTGGTATCACACTCCCCCCCCCATTTTAATAGCCTTCGCTCATGTTTCTATGGAAGAAATCAGAAAGGAGTACTGAGGGTATTCATTAAAATCAAAGTATTTTGAAAGATCAAAAATAAGTAACTGGTAACTTTATCTTTTGACCAAAAATGGTCTTAGCTTCCTCTGAATTTTATAATATTTATTGCCCTTGTCATGAATATAACATTTATACAAGGTATTCCAAAAGTCTTAGAGAAGTTTAAAAGTTTTAAAACTTAAATAGCTATGGAAGTTTAAGACATTTTTATTGTCTTTTATTTGGGGCACTTGTTTATATCTATTAACTCCCACTACTCTGGAAATTCCTGGAAAATGGAATTATGTTTTATTTGATTTTGCATGCATTTTTCTCCCTATAATACATGATATAATGACAAGAAAAATCTGTATAACTACTTTGCTTTAAAGCATTATGCTCTAAAGCAGAGCAGGTATTCAATAGACACACCGAGTGAATAAATGGGAAGAATTTTGCATTAGGACAGTAAATTTATTTCTACAAAGAGAAATGAATAATTAATGAAGTAACTCAAATAATTCAGCACCATCTTTTAGTCAGCACCACCTTTTAGCCACCACCCACCCCCACATACCCCCAAAACACACTTGTGCCTCAGTAACCTTAACTTTTTCAGGTCATAAAGAAAAGTTGGTTTCTACTCTAGTCATCTGAAGAAATGCTTCAGAATTGGAAATGGTAGAGGATTTACAGTCATGTCTGGGTTTGATATAAGCAGAAAATACTCAAACAATAAAAACTACTCAAAAGTGGAATATCAAACATACCAATACTCATACCAATATGATACCAAAACTCAATAGCAGTTACTCAATTTTGATCTTTCAGTGTCCTTTAATTTTGATAAATTATCTCAGCTCTTCTATCTGCTTCCTCCCACAGAGCCTTGGGACAAAATCACTAATAGGAAGGTGGGGGTGATATGTGGAGGGTGAGGATCATTCCTATCTTCCTATCAAGTTCTCCCTTCCCTGAGATTTTTAAGGAAATGTTGGATAACTTCTGGTTGGGGATGTTGAGACTGGGATTCCTGTTGAAGTATGCTTTGGACTTTATGGCTTCTGCTATCCTTTCCAACTCAGAGATTCTGTGCTTGTGTTAATTCATTTTACTTTGCTTTTGTAGACATTTAGGAAAATTGATGGGTTCTCTTCAAAGCTTTGAAAGCATTTAGTTTAATTGTGACTATAAAGCAACTTGTCTCAGAACATCAAATTTATCATTGTAATTGAGCAATCTTTCTCACATATATTATGTTCAGGCATTTAGGGTGATGCCCCTCAGAAAGCATAAACATACCTCAATTATAAGCTAGCCTCCATTTAAAGCTTCAAGGAACTGTAATTAAATTTAATGGAAGCTCTGATTTTAATGAAATTAGTTTTTTTTAATAGATTCAAATTCTGGTTTAGTCAGTCACAAATAAAATATAGCCAACTCATTACTCAAGTAATTGCCATCATGAAAGTTCATTTTTTCCCTTTTCTACCACCTGAGGAGTTGGTTTCTAATGGGACAAACTCCTAATGAAAAATAAGTATTCATGTTATTCATTTCATTCCTGGCTTCACTTGAGTTACAATGAAGATTCGTCACAATCATTTGTTTAAACAATTAAAGCTCTAGTGTCCCCACAAATCACATGGAGAAGGGAGATGACATAATGAAACAAATCAAGTAGATATATACAGCAATTTTGATATAATACACTGTACACTTCCATTTATAATCATAGAATTTCATGTTTGAAAGAGACCTTACATATTATCCAGTTCAATTTACATATCTGAAGCAGGAATCCTCTTAACAGCAAACTAGCAATTGATCATCTAACTTTTCCTTGATGACTTCCAGGGGAGGAACTAATTTTCTTGCAAGTTTTTCCAAGGTCAATTATTAAGGATTTTTCTTTTCTCTATTTGAGTACAGATTGCCTCTCTAATTTCTACTCATTTTTCGTATGTCCAAACTCTAAGACCAACCAAAGCAAATATAATCCTTCTTCTACATATTAATTCTTCTCCTGCATTTTAACAAGATTGTATACATAAATATGGAAGAGTCCCTTGAAACCATTTAGCCCAACCTTATCATTTTTCTATTTTTCTGGCTAATTTGCTCCCTCAACACTCTGCTTTATCCTCTCTTCATGCTGTCAAGGTCTTTGGTAAAATGTGATGCCTCAGATGTGGCTTGATGTTTTAGTCTCCCTTACTTTGTGCACCAGGCTTCTGTTGATGTCATCTAGGATTATTCTAACTTCTTTGGAGATCACATTGCATTGTTTACTCCTTTCATTTTTACATTCCATCCACCCCCTGACACATCTCCCCTGTCCTTTGGTGTTTTTAGCAATTGATATTTTTTAAAATTCAAGTAAAATACTTTACATTTATCCCTAATTAAATTTCATATTTAAATGTGAACAAACATCCTTCTCTATCAGTGAACATATGAGCCAGTCCTCCAAGTTTCATGTCATTTTAAAATTTTGTTGATTATTTCATTTTCAGTATTGATATTATTGAACATAACTCATCCAGGGAAGAGGATATTGCTCACTCCAATAGAGTCCCCTTATAGGAAGAAATTGCGATGACAATGATAATTAGTATTTACATTTTACTGTAAAGTTTTCCAAGTGCTTTACAAGTATTATTCTCATTTGAATCTTGCAACACTCCTGTATTGCCAGATAATGAAACTGAGGTAGGCAGTGGCTTTTCCAGTGTTCTAGACTGGTAAATTTCTAAGGCTGTTTTTGAATTAAGTTTTCATGACTCCAAGTCCAGCTCTCTATCTACTGCATCACTCACTAATGATTCAGACGGCAAATCTAACTAACCCTACCATCATCTTGCCCTATAATTCTTCCTCTTTTCCAAAAGGACATTTTTTTTTAGGTTTCTTTGCAAGGCAAACAGGGTTAAGTGGCTTGCCCAAGGCCACACAGCTAGGTAATTATTAAGTGTCTAAGACCGGATTTGAATCCAGCTACTCCTGACTCCAGGGCCAGTGCTTTATCCACTGTGCCACCTAGCCCCCACCCCAAGGACATTTAAGACATCTGGGATTAAATCTAAAAACTTTAAAAGGTACTTTGATTTTGTATATTCCTAGATTGCTGGAAGGCTCTAGGTCAATTTCTTCATTTTAGATATGAGCATGCAGTACTAAAGCCCAGAAACTTTGGAATGATGCAAAGGTAATTACTGGCAGAGCTAACGGTCACTCTTTGCCTTTTAGGCATATATGTATTTTTGCCATCTCCCTTTGTTATGTCCTGTGTTAATAACAGAGTTCAAAGATCAGAATAAGAATTATTTCCTATGATAATTATCAATATAGTTGTCTTAGGGAAAAAAGAGAATAAACAAAATGGTATCTACATTAAAAAAAATCTAACATTGTATTAAATGTTCCACAGCAACTGCCCATCTTAGTTCTTCAAAAGGAGTACAGTGAAATATCTTCTCATATTTCATGTTTGCTGTTTCTTGCAGCATAGTAATAGAATTAAATTATATTAATATAATTACAATTTGTTTAACCATTGTGCTATCCATAGTAATCTTCTCTTGTCTGGTTCTTTGAGAGTTCAGAAAAGTGCTTGCTTAGTTTTGAGATAGTTTTTATAAAGGAAAAAGTTAGAAAAAGTATTTGAACCAGGCATTTGTTTTTGGTGGGGGGAGAACCTATCAAATTTAATACATTTCTGCTTGTAACACTGGATGACAATGACAGTATGTATATCCTTTTTTACCATTAATTCCTACTGAGAAAATCAATTGATATATATATACATTTGTATATATAATTCATATATATATATATATATATATATATATATGTATATATTTATCCACAGTGCAGTATCAAAGTAGCTTGAATATATTCCAAAATGAAAATTAAACCATTCATCATGGTCAAAAAGGCACATCCTTGGTTTCCTTGCCTAGGTTTTTTTGACCTGTTTATTTTAAAAATAGAGCATAACTTAGAGAATAACTTTTGAAAAGCCTCCCAGCATAGTAACCTTTATGTTGCAAGAATGAATAGGAATGCATTTTCATTTCTCCTGGAGCCAATGTTTTTTTTGGTCTTCTAATAAGGATGCTATCCTGGTGATTATCTGACAAGTCTTTCAAATTCTCTCTGGTCTCTTCCTGAAACTTGCTTATAGCTTTCTAGCCCTTCAGAATATGGCAGTGCTAACTTTACCCCTCAAGAAAGAAAATAATTGATTGCAGGCACAAAGACTAGGAGAATTTTTAGGACTGCTTGCCAGAGCTGTAGCCTATGGTCAATGCATGAGGAAATCAAGAGATTTTCTGACTAAAGAGGCAGGGAGTTTAATTAAAGAATTTCAGTTTTCACAGAATCTTTTTCCAGGTTGCACTTTACTTTTTAGACCCCTCACATAAGAAGTTTGAAGCATTCACCAAAATAAAATTAGACATGAGCTCTTGGGACTCAGTGCACATTCAACTGTGTGACCTCCTCTATCCTTTCCAGTGCCTCTGGGTCTTGTTAGTGTGAGGAATGTTTCCCAGTGCCTGCATTAGCTATGGGAACAAACACATTTTAAAATAATCCAATAAAAGCACACATCTTATGAAAGAGACAATTATGTGAATGCCTCCTCTGTAATAAGAATTGGGTAAGTGTTCAGGATCTGAGGAGTGTTCTTTGATATTACATAGATGTTTTAGAAATTTTGCCTTGTGATTCTTCCCTGTCAGTTATTCCACAATATACAATGGGAACTCATTGTTTCTTGTCCTGATTAATATAACTTGATGTACAAAATCAAACATTCTGATTTTACAAAAAATCTGTATAGTTAATTTCATTGATGAACATTCATTATGAACAATACAAATTTCCAACTAGCCCACTTAGTCCACTATATTGAGGTATTAGACTATACTTCACTTGGTCCATCCACCCATGCCATCTCACCATTTACCCTCAGCTCCTTCATGATTCCCAGTTTCTTCATCATTTCTTCCCCATGTGTGTTGTGTTTCCAAATTAGCTCTAAGATTAACTCCATTTTAATATTTAACCCACTTACCCTAAGGACCTTGTCGTATAAGAGGGAGAGTGTCCTTTTAATTTCGGGAGATTATTTGTACCAAAAATTCTTTTTTACCATGCCTACTTAGTAAATGTCCTTTTGCAAAAGTCTGATTGGAGCTTATTGACTGTTAGTCACTGAGAAGCAAACTATTGATGGTTGATGAGTAGACCTTCAGGTTGATTCTCTAGAACCCTAGAAGGAATAAGGAATGGCCCCCAACCTGAGTATATGAGTTTCCCATTGGAAATGTGAATCCAGAGAAGGAGGTACAATACTAAAAAGAATTTTTAAAAGGAGTTAAATGGACTAGTTTTTTAAATTCTTTTTCTTTCTATAGATCTACATTACTTTTAGTAATAGAATATAAACAGAAGAAAAGGTCCAAGTGGTGGTTATTTTAGTTGCTTGTTTAACATAGAATTATGCAGTTAGGTGATGCAGTAGATAGAATGCCAGGCCTAGTGTCAGAAAGATTCATCTTCCTGAGTTCAAATCTGACTTCAGATACTTACTCGCTATGTGATCCTGGACAAGTTGCTTAACTCTGCCTCAGTTTCCTCAATTGTAAAATGAGCTGGAAAAGGAAATGGCAAGCAACTCCAGTATATCTTTGCCAAGAAAATCCAAAATGGGGTCAGACAAGACTGATGCAACTAAATAATAATAAACATGGAAATAAAACCCAAAGGGCAAACTATCAAAACTCTTAAATTTCATATTCAGACACAAAAGAAGTGAGAATGAAAGAGGTTTAAGAATGAAAGAGGGTTTTCAGTCCATTTTCCTTGACCTATATACCATCCCAGATGAATAGTAATATAAAGTGTTTTATCCATATAAACTGAGTTTGTTATGAGTCCTTTTTTACCTCAGAACTCAAACTGTAGGGTCTATTTTTTCCTGATATGGTTAAGAATTAGGTTCCAGTGGGAAAAGTATTTTCCTTGAACTGATTCTTTCTATCCTTGTATAAGATATGTGAAGATATCCAACAAGTTTATTTTACATGACAACTTTGAATGTTTTTAAATACAGGAGTCATGATTAAATTGAAGGCTTCGTATGCATTTAAAATTCTTAAGAATGTTAGTTTTTAAAATAAAGAGTATGTGAAACCCTTGAAAGGATCCCTGCCATTACTTACCAGCTGTTTTCATTATGTCCAAAAGTACCTTCTCTGATTTGTTCGGCAGTCTCTACCCAAACAAACTCAAGTTGAAACTTATGGCATTTTCCTGGGAGATTGTCAGATACACACGGAAAAATATTCAGATTATTGAGGCAAAATAGGGACTAAAAATAGACTCCAGGACAAGTCTGATTCATTTTGGCTATATTTTGAGGATACTGTCAGCCCAAACATGGGCAAATGTGTATAGGCCAGGTTGAAAGGGGTCCAGGATTCCAAACTGGAGAAAAGTGAGTGGTATGTAAAGTCTAAAAACACTGTACAAGCTGAGAGATCACTGAATGAGGATAATTTATAAAGAAAGAGAGCATATAGTTTTTGTGAGTCCCAGGTATGAGGCTGAGGTTAGAGTTCATGCTAGCAGATTGAACTAGAAAATGTTAGCAAAGTTTAGAGTAGGTTCCCAACCTTATTGTGTCCTGGATCCTTTTAGCAGTCTGGAGAAACCTATGGACTCAGAATAATGTTTTTAAATGTATAGAGTAAGATACATAGCATTATGAAGCTAAATATTTGTATTGACATAGCTATTTTAAAAAGGCTTTTTCTCTGGTTTAGAATTTGAGTAGGTGAGCTTCTGGAATTGATCTGGGTAGAAGATGAAAGAAGGGCAGAGGTTAGATGCAAAAACACAGCCCAGGGTCAATCTGGGAATGAGGTCACAAATAGAAGACAGTAGGAAAAACTGAGATGGGCATGTGAATGCTAATGATAACAATAATTGATATTTATAAAAATTCTATTCATGCAAGTTTCTACAGGGATGGCCATCCTCAAATCTTTTTAATTTTTGGTTTTATTTATGGCAATGGGGTTAAGTGACTTGCCAAAGGTCACACAAGCTAGGCAGTGCTTAAGTGTCTGAAGCTGGATTTGAACTTAGGTCCTCCTGACTCCAGTGCTGGTGCTCCATCCACTGTGCCACCTAGCCGCCCCTGACTCAGGTGTTTAGTGTGGTACTTTTAACACAACCCTAGGCAGGTGGATCTCAGGATCAGAAGGAGATGGATGGGTCCACATAGCAAGGGCACAGGGTACAGCTCTGAGTGTTAGGAACAGGTCTGTCTACTCTTTGCTTTGGCCTTAAGTAGCCTTACTAGTTTGGTCTTATAAGAATAAGACTGATCTGTAGAGGTAAGAAGGGTGCTGCAAAATGCAATAGAGGATTAAATTACTTAGTTTATCAGAGACATTGCTTTAGAGATTAAAATAAATTTAAAGGTTATCTCTGAACCTCCTAATTTAATGAAAGTGAAGTTAATTGACTTTTCCAAAGTTACATAGGTCTAATGGCAGATATGAAATTTGAACTTACATCCCACCATTTGTGGTCAACTTAACATTTTGTCTTTCTTTTCACCCCTTTTTCTGTTTTGCCTTTTAAATTTAATCTCTTGGATGAATCCTTATTGTATTCTAATTCTTTCTGTCCTTTCTTATTCTTATCAAAAACCAAAAACTGAAACTAGCAGCCAAAGTTTAATATTATGAGAAGCTAAGAAGAGATTGATTCTAAGAGGAAAAAGCCTCAAATAACTAATGTGTACATTGGCAATGTCTACACCACACACACTAAACAAATTCATGTATTGGGGAAAAATATAGCAAAGGACTGAGCAGCTGCAATTCAGGAATAAAAAAAATGATCTCATGGGGTTCACACAACTACTCAATTGGAGCACTTTAAAATACACAGAGCCTTTTGTAAACATTATTTCAAGACTCAAAACATTGCGAGCTAGGTCCTATAGATACCTTAAAGGAAAAAAAAAAACCTCAAGCTCAGAGAAGTGAAGAGTGACCAGAGGTGGTCACACAGCTAGGAAGTATTTGAGGTAGTATTTGAAACCGGGACTTTCTTTTGCCAAGTTCACCCTCTAGACACAATGCCCTGCATGCATTGTTTCTACTTCATAGATGATAAAACTGGGGCTTCAAGGTTACGTGACACCCAAAATCACCTAGCAAGTAAATGATGGAAATAGTACTCAAATCCGTCTCCTAAAATCTTTTCTTGCTGTATTTCCAAGGTACCTTTCTATCTACTAAATATTTCTATTAGTTCTTTGTCACTTTGAGCTGTTTACATCAAACAACTCAAATATGTTACTTTAAAGGTAAGAATAAGGAAACTAAGAATAAAGTTGAATTTATAAGTTCCTTCTACTTGGAGAGTAAAAAATTGACTATTTCATGCATAAAGTCAACTACTGAGAGGCAGATAGGATTTAAATCTATCTGTTTCTGAATTCATTACCAGCTAGATTTAAATCCTATCTGTGACCACTATCAGAGAAAAAAAGAGGATTGGAGAGGGGAAGAAAAGGAAAGAGAAAGAAGGTGGGAAAGACAGACCTAGACAGAAAGCCAGAGAATTATAGAGTAGTTGATAACTGTATTGATAGAGGCTCTTACACCAATGAAATAACAGTTTTGGATCAAATAAACAATAAAAAAATTCAGTTTCACTATCTAATCCTTCAACTCTTGTCTATGTAGATGAGATTTAATATTGTGGAGGTAGAACTAGCAAGATTTAGCAAATGATTGAATATGTGGGTTGAGGAAGGGTGTGAAAGTCAAAGACAGTGGCAAGATTATGTCCTGGGAGACTGGAAGAAAACTGTTAACTTTGAAAAAAGCAGGGATCTTTATAATTTACTTTTACTACCCACTATTAGTTTAATAATGTCAATCACTCAGTTGAGCTTTTAATTAAGTACCTCAATGTGCCAAGTGTGTTGCAAATAAAAAGTATTTATATAGTGTTTTCATTTTATCCTCATTAGTTTTATGCTTCTATAAATAATAGAAAAATATCAATTAATTATATAAAAGACATAATTCATTTTTCATAATGGAAGACTATAGCTTTGCTGAATTTTAGTAAAATTGAATCATTTATCATTCTAAGTGCTTCTTATCAAATTGAATCTTGTGTCAGTCACACTAATTAGATTAACATTTTAGTTAAAATCAGTTGCTCATTTTCTAAAGTACAAAGTTCTGTATGCTTTCAAATGAGTATGAGGTTTCTCAAAATATTATAACTCTCTAGGCCTCATGAAAAGACCTTTTGTAGCCTTTAGTCATGGTCTTCTTCTTTCAGAGGGATTAGAATTAGAATTAGAAAAATTGGGGTTCAAATCTCCACCCCACACCACCCCCAACTCCTGGTAGTAATAAGGCCTTGTGCAAATCACTTAACTCATCTGAGGGTCTGTTTCCTAACTTGTTAAATGGCAGTTGAAAACTGTGGTGGAGTCCCCAGATTGTTCTTGAAAATTTTAATTAGTTTGTGTAAGCCACTTCAGGGACATTAAAATATTTCCTAAATCTAAACTTTTATAAGGATTAAAAGAGATAACTTTTGAAGAGAGGCCTTTTACATAGAACTTTTTTCATGTTTCCCCTTTTATATTCTTTAAAAGAGTTCATTTAATGTATTAATGAAAATGAATCTATTTTTAGCAGTTAGGTAGAACTACTATTAATGATATATATTAATGTCAAATTAGTCTTATACTTGAACTAAATTCATTTACTCAAAAGGTCTAGGTGGTCTTGTGAGGACAGTTGATTTGCTCTTAGAGATGTAGAAATGGTTTATTTAAAGTCAAGAAATGAAGAGAATAAAATGTTCTTATTAAATTGATACTTTTTTTAGACAGTGGAAAATTTATTTTATCTGTTCTTGAAAATAACCTTGGATAGGTTCATTGGATAGTGTCATTTTAGATCACTTGTTCCAATAGTGGGTTTATATGGTGGAAAAAGTGGAAAACATCAATTAAGTCCATACTTTAACTTTTTTTTCCTGATTTGAGTTCAGCAGTCAACAAAAAAGGTGATTTTAGCATATTCTGCCATAAATTTGAATACAAATTCTGCTTATCCATTAAGTCAAGAAAGATGTGACTATAAGGAAAAATGTTGCCCCACCAAATTCAATCATTAATACCAAAAAAGAGGGGAAACTGATTCAAAGATTGGAATGAGTATATTATTTTAAGCCATATAACATCTAATTTTCAGTCCTGGAGAAAGTAATTTTCCAAATTAGATAAACTAAAGATAATACATACCACTTCTGGAAAATACTGCAGATAGCTTAGTGTTTCATCTGTATGCCAGTGAACGTTATGGAAAAGATATAATCAATGGCATTCTCTATAGAATATTATGGTATTAGTATTCAAATCCCCTTGTACCATCTATTTTCACACTACATGTACTATGTAGTATCACAAATAATGGGATTAATAAAGCCAACAAAGTTGGGAAAATGGGGGAGATAGGTGATGGTAATCGTTTTTTTTAAACTTATTTTTTATTTTTTTTAATTTTAATTGAATACTAACTTTTCTCCTTCCTTGAAACCCATTCCACACTCCTCAAGAAGGCAGACCATATGTCAATTATGCATAATGCAAAAATATATTTCCATATTAGCCATGTCACAAAATGCAAGAAAAATAAAATAAGAAAATTTTACTTGGTTGATCTCAGAGTTCACCAGTCCTCTTTCTAGAGCTAGAAAGCATTTACCTTTAGAAATATTGGATTAAACAGGGTAGCTACTGAGTCTTTCAGAGTTGATCATCATTATAATATTACTTTTACTGTAACAATAATCTCCTGGTTTTGCTTCCTTCAATCTGCTTGTTCATATAGGTCTTCTCAGATTTTTCTGAAACCATTTCCTCATCATTTCTAATAGCACAACAGTATACCATCAAATCATATATCATAACTTGTTCAGCTGTTTCCAAGTATTCTCTCAGTTTCTAATTCTTTCCCACAATAAAAAGAGCTACTGTAAATGTAAACCCCTTTTCCTTTTCCTTTGATCTCTTTGATTTCCCATGTATTTCTGGGTCATGGCTTTAAAGGCTTTTGAGCATAATTCCAAATTGTCTTCCAGAATTGGTTGTTTATAATTCCACCAACAGTTTATTTGTGTGCTTATTTTTTCATATCTCCACCATGTATGTCAATTGTGAGATGGTACCTTCAGAATTGTTGTAATTTGCTTTTTTTTATCAATAGTAATTTAGAGTATTTTTTAATATGACTATAGACATATCAAATTTCCTTTTTTTCTGAAAACTCTCTGTTCATTTCCTTTAGTTGTTCAGTTATTAATTTGGTTCCATTTCTTTGTGACCCTATTTTTGGATTTTCTTGACAAAGATACTGAAGTATAATGCCAATTCCTTCTCCAGTTCATTTTACAGATGAGGAAGGAAACAAACAGAATTAAGTGATTTGCCCAGGGAGAC
This sequence comes from Macrotis lagotis, assembly GCF_037893015.1. Lineage (NCBI taxonomy): Eukaryota > Metazoa > Chordata > Mammalia > Peramelemorphia > Peramelidae > Macrotis > Macrotis lagotis. Next base: position 182,851,330 of record NC_133658.1, on the reverse strand, counting down.
ATAGCTAGTAAGTATATATGGCTAGATTTGAACTCAGGAAGATGAGTCTTCCTGGCTCCAGACCTGCTATTTGTTCCACTGAACCACCTAATTATTCCTCAAATCCTTTGTCCATTTTCAGTTAGGAATTTTTTTTTTTGTTTGTGTGTTTTAGTTTTTTGCAAGACAATGGGGTTAAGTGGCTTGCCCAAGGCCACACAGCAAGGTAATTATTAAATGTCTGAGGCCATATTTGAACTCAAGTACTCCTGACTCCCGGGCCAGCGCTCTATCCACTGCACTACCTAGCCGCCCCTATTTTTTTTAAATAAATTTGATTTAGTTTTCAATATATTTGCGAAATGAGATCTTTATCAAAGAAACTTGCTGTAAAATTTTTCTTTTCTGTTACTTCATTGTCTGTGACATCTTTTACTAAAATGTAGTTTTCCTGATTATTTCTTATAGCAGTTTGGTAGCATAATGGATATAGTGCCCAGCTTGAAGACAGGAAGAATCATCTTTCTGAGTTCAAATCCAGCCTCAGAGAATTACTAACCAGGTGACCCTGGTCCAATAATCTAACGCTGCTGTCTCCGTTCCTACTCTGTGAAATTAGGTGGAGAAAAAAAAGACAAGCCACTCTAGTATCGTTACCAAGAAAACCCCAAATGTAGTCATGGAATTGTATATGCCTGAAAACAACTAAAAAACAACCAAAAAAATTGTTTTTGATTTGTCTGAATTCATAGTTGCTGCTCCTGCCTGTTTTGATTTAGCTGAAACATGACAGATTCTGCTCCAGCTCCTTATTTTAATTATGCATGTGTGTCTTTCTTTTTCTACTGTGTATCTTGTAAACAGCATATTGTTGGATTTTGGTTTCTAATCCATTCTGCTCTCTGCTTCTGTTTTATGGGTAAGTTTATCGCATTCACATTCACTAACTATATTTACCCCATTCTACTATTTTCTTTTGATTCTTCTCTCTCTCTCTCTCTCTCTCTCTCTCTCTCTCTCTCTCTCTCTCTCTCTCTCTCTCTCTGTCTCTCTGTCTCTGTCTGTCTGTCTGTCTGTCTGTCTGTCTCTCTCTCTCTCTCTCTGTCTCTCTCTCTGTCTCTCACTCTCTCTCTTTGTCTCTCTCTCCCATTGTTTCAAAAAAAACCTGTTTTGCTTATAAATCACACCTTCCCTTGATCCACTCCTTCCTGAATCTCACACAACACTTCTCATGTTCTCTTATTCCTTCCCCTCCTCCTTTTTTTTGTTGGGAAAGATAGATTTCTGTATTCTACTCTGTTTGTGTGTGTGTGTGTGTGTGTGTGTGTGTGTGTGTGTGTGTGTGTGTGTGTCTGTGTCTGTGTCTGTGTGTGTGTATGTGTGTGTGTTCTTTTCCCGTTGAACTAATTCTGATGAAAGTGAGTTTCAAGGGATGCCTGTTATATCTCACCCCCCCATTTCCCCTTCTACTGTAAAAACTCTTCTGTAAATGGCTCTCTTATGTGAGAAAATATTCACCATTCTTCCTCTTCCTTCTCCCAGTACATTCTTCTTTCTTATACTTTCACTCATACCTTGTTTATGTAGACACCTTCTAATTGCTCTAATAATGATAAAAATTCTTAGCATTTACTTATATCATTTATTCATATGAGAATATACACACTTTAACTTCATTGAGTCCCTTATGATTTCTCTTCCATGTTTGCCTTTTTATATTTCTCTTGGGTCTTGCATTTGAAAGTTAGATTTTCTCTTCAGTTCTGGTTTTTTTCATCAGGAATGCTTAAAAGTTCTATATTTCATTAAATTTTTCCCCAAACTGATTATACTCAGTTTTACTGGGTAGGTTATTCTTGACTGTAATTCTAGCTCCTTTTTCTTCCAACATATCATATTCCAAGTCAGCTCTCCAATCTTTTAACATAGTAGCAATTAAATCTTATGTGATTATGACTGTAACTCCATGATATTTGAATTGTTTCTTGCTGTTTTTAATATTCCCCCCCCTTGATCTGGGTGATATGAAATTTGACTATGATATTCCTAGGAGTTTGTATTTTGGCTTCATTTTCAAGAGATGACCAGTAGAGTCTTTAAATTTCTATTTTACCCTTTGGATTTAAGATACTTGGGCAATTTTTATTTACAATTTCTTGAAATATTGAATTTAGGCTTTTTTAAAATTCATGTTGTTCAATAATTTTAAATTATCTTTTCTTGAACTATTATCCAGATTTTTTCCCCTAATGACATGCTTCACATTTTCTTCTATTTTTTCATTCTTTGGACTTCATTTTATACTTTCTTGATATCTCATGGAATCTAACTTCCACTTGGCCAATTAAAAAATTTTAATTGATATTTTATTTTTCCAACTACATATTATGAAAGCTTTTTCAGCATTCATTCATATGCATATATTTATTTTTAAGTTACAAAATTTCCTTCCATCCTTTCTTCCCATCCCCCTCCCCTCAGTGGTGAACACTCAGGTTAACATTGTACATGCATATTTCTGATAAACATGTTTGCAGATTAATCATTTTCAGTATAAGGTATTAGGATTAAGAGAGATATATAAGAGATAATTTTGACAAAGTGTTCATCAGGTTTTGAAGGGTTTTTGTTTTGTTTTTCTTTCTCTGGATGGGATTAGTTAGCACTGTCTATAACTGTTTTTGTTTTTTTTAAAGGGTTTTTTTTTTGCAAGGCAATGGGGTTAAGTGGCTTGCCCAAGGCCACATGGCTAGGTAATTATTAAGTGTCTGAGACCGGATTTGAACCCAGGTACTCCTGACTCCAAGGCCGGTGCTTTATCCATTATGCCACCTAGCCGCTCCTATAACTGCTTTAAAAAAGGTTGTCCTAGCTCTCTGAACTGCTGAGAGAAGCTACTTTCATCAAAGTTGATTATCTTACAATGTTATTAATGTGCACATTATTTTCTTGATTCTGATCCCTTCTCTCAGCATCAGATCCCATTAAGTCATTCCATGCTTCTCTAGAGTCTGGCTATTTATGGTTTCTTGTAGAACAATAATATTCCATAGTATTCATGCGCCAAAACTTGTTTAACCATTCCCCAATTGATGGGCACCAATTAAATTTTTATGGAATTAGTTTTCCCTTAGATTGTGTAACTCTTTTTCCATGTTTGACCTAGTCTCTGTTTTAAGAAGTTCTTCCTATTTGGGTAATTTGTTTATCTTTCTTAAGTTTACTTGACTTTAAATTTTATATTACAATTTGGCTCTGCTCATCATTCCCCTGTGGCGAAGCCCAGGCATAAGCTTCAGTTTTTTTTTTTCATGCAGCAGTCATCAGAACCAGGACTAGTGATCTGCAAAATTTTGATCAACTAAGGTGGTATGTTCAGAAGAAGGTATAGTCATTGTTCTACCACTCTGTGCTCTGGTCTTTACCCATAAAGGGACCCTGCTTGTCCACTGCTACCTAGTACCCCCCCCCCCCCGTAATCTTTCTTATCTGTTTTCCGATTCCTTTTCCATCTCTGGGTTGAGAGCTCCAAAGCCACCTAAGGACCACAGCTGGTGTTGTCACTTCCTGAGCTCCAGGCTCAAAAATTCTATTTATGTCCTTATTTTGAAATTTGAAGGAGGGGAGGAAGATTAAAGAGGTCTATCAGATGGGCTCACTCTGGAAGCTGAATAATCTGTCAGAAGAGTTGAGGATGCAGTTTATTAAAGACATTTAGAAAGTCTTTAATATTTTAAGAAGAGCTATAATGTTCTTAAACACTTATCTCAAACTCTTCAGGGAAACTTTAAAAATATAAAAAAAGAGGTAAGAATTACTAGGCAATGTTTCTACTGCAGTTCCCCTAATCTCTTTACATCATTTTATACCTCAATCACTCTCTAGGATGTGGAATAGTCTCAGCTTTTGAAATTCATTTGATGAGGGTACTTAACTCAAAGGAATTCAAATTACAATAGAATTCCTATTTCTTGTTCTATATTTTAAAAGTCCCAATTCTTTGCCCCAGAGAGCAGGTATAAGTATATTCAGAAAGAAGAATCCCATATCTCCTCTGTCCTACAGATCTGCAGGAGGGTGTTTTGGTGATGAAGTCTTCTGTGAATCCACCTTGGAGAGAGATACCAGGTTTGATTAGGAATAGAAGAGGCATTGTATGATATACATTAGTAATTTGAACAATTCCTTTATAAACTTCCATTCTTCTTCTTCTTCACCCTCCCCTCCTACATTTTTTTCTCTACATAGGTTTTGGTTATCATTTTAGAGGGTGCCTCTTGGGATAGATCTGATATATGCTGATTGTTAAACAAATAATTCTTGGACATATATCATCTATGATTTTCATCTACCCACTGAACTATCTTTAGTATAATACATTTTATTCAGCAGAAAGTCAAATATAAAATCCACTTTAGTTGCATAAGACTTCAGAAACAATAAGACTTTTTACAAATTCATTGGCCTCTTTCCATTAAATACTTACAATGTTTATCCTGGAAAAGGTACATTGACTTTTTAATGTCCCATTCACTGATTTTATTAGATTGTTTTCCTTTGTGTAGTAGAGATTATTAACTATTTTTTGTGTCATGAACTCCTTTGACAATCTGGCATAGCCTATAGACCCTATCTGAAGAATATTTTTAAAATCATAATTGAAGAAAAGTCTAGATCTCAGAAGTTTGTGAAAATATGGTAATAATTTTTCTCCTTTCAAGATTACAAATCACCTTTGAACTCTATCCACTGAGACTCTGGAGTAATCTGTGAGTCTTGGGTTAAGAATCTCTAAATCCCTTTCCTGTAGGTCATTTTGAGAGAGATAGTGTCACTCTCTAACAGGGGAGAGGAGAAGCAGAGGCAATGATAACTTTCAGTATCTGAACTCAGACACAAGGAAATAGCACTTTGCAAACAGATTTTACTGGTGCAATACAGTTTAAAGGGGCAAAAAGCTAATGGTGTCTACCCATGGTTGGATTTTTAAGTTGTTGTGAAAAAAATTCTTTTAAAAACAATCTTCCAGGTAGGATGACTAGAAAGCATATTTTAAAAGGAAATTACTTCTTAATTACTTTATTTTATTCTATTCTCAGGTTACTCATTTAGAGCCTAGTATCTAAATTCATTTTGTTCTAAGTTTTAAATTAGTCTTTAGAGTTAACTAGTGGAAATGGTTCACTGTATGCTAATATCTTTGAGTTATAGAATCACAATTTAGATCTAAAAGGGACTTTAGAGATCATCTGATCTGACTCTATTTTATACTTTACTCACACTTTACTGAGGCTCAGGGAAGTTATCAGATATGCCCAGGATTCTATAAGCAAACTAGTAGAGCAGATATTTGAACCTTCATTCTTTGACTTTAAAATCCTGTATTTTTTCCCCCTGCAATACCATACCATTTCCAAATATAGGGTCAAACTGGCCTCTCTCCACAGGGTAGACCATTAAACAGATTCTCCTTGTGCCAATCTGCTAACTTCCTCTGACAGCAAGCCACTTGTTTTGCTCCTCCCTGCCTCACATCTCTTCAGTTCAGACTCAAAAATATGAAAAATTCAAATTCTTTCCCAGTCCCTCTGTAAGTGCTTCTGACCCTTAAATTTATCATAAGCTCACAAAATTTGTACAGCATCATGTTCATGTGTTATGAATTCCCTTTCTAATTTTCTTCAGGACTTTCCTATTATAATAGGGAAAAAAGTATATACACACACACAGTGTGTGTGTGTGTGTGTGTGTGTGTGTGTGTGTGTGTGTGTGTGTGTGTGTGTGTGTGTGTGTGTGTGTGTGTGTGTGTGTGTGTATCCTCTGAGAAAGTTCAGAATCTGTATGTGTATCCCAAATCTACCATTTAATATTCTGGGTTTACATGTCCTAACCTGAATTTTTTTTAATAGAAAGGTTATAGGTCATTGTAGTACATGCCTGTAGTTTCTACTACCAGGAAAGACTGAATATGGTAGATCTCGTGAACTATGGTGTTCTGAGCTACAAGGGGCTAAACTCATCAGGTGTCCTCACTAATTCGGGCTTCAATTATATGAGAGATTTGCAGGGGGATAGAATGGTTTTTATGAGGAGGGGTGAAGAAACCCCAGTCAGAAGAGTAGTAATTATCAGTGGAATTAGACAATTAACAGGCAGACAATGAGACACAATCTCCCCACCTGGCATAGACAAATAGATAGATGATATAAAGAAGTATGGATGAATGAATGAATAGATGAATGGGTGGATAGATGGATGAATGGATAGATAGACAGATGGATAGATAGATACAGATAGTCAGATAAAAGCAAATAAATAAAGGGACTGAATTATTTTGTATCTAAAATTCCTTCTAACTCTGAATTTAGGAAGCTCCATTAATCTGTACTACCCACTTAGATAACCTTTCCAGACTAATCGATCTCCCACAGTGTCTGGCACAAATTAAGCACTTAAGAAATATTTGCTGAATGATCCAATCTTCATTTCCTTTCTCTGCATTTGAAACAGAAGTATTACAGGTCCTTACATAAGCAGATCATTCTGATAAAACTTCAAAATTGTGCTGTGGGTATATGTAAATATAATAATTGAATAGCTTGGGGGGTGGGACAGAGAGTAGTGAACACAGTGTTACTTGTGATTGAAGTAGGCTCAGTGAGAATAGGTAGAATTCAGGTAAGTGCTTATTCAGTCCCATGGCTTACTCTGTTGATCAACATGATTTTTCATATATTTGTATGTATGTACATACATATGGAGAGAGAGAGAGAGAGAGAGAGAGAGAAAGAGAGATGAGAGAGAGAGAGACAGTGTGTGTGTGTGTGTGTGTGTGTGTGTGTGTGTGTGTGTGTGTGTGTGTGTGAGAGAGAGAGAGAGAGAGAGAGAGAGAGAGAGAGAGAGAGAGAGAAATCTTCTCATTGCTGCTCCCCTACTCCCTCTAGAAAGGAAATAAAAGTTGAAAAGGGGATAGTTAATTAGAAAAGAAGATAATTCTGCTGAGGGACTCCGAAGAGAGTAGAGTGTAATATTCAGGAGATAATATGTTCAATTTCATGAGAACCGAGATGGTTTTTCATTGCTTTCTGTATTCTTGGAATCTAGTGTACTGCTTACACTTAGTAGACTCTTAGTAAATGTCTTTTGGATTGAATTGACAAATCATTTTTTCCTTGTCACCAGCAGTCTAATAGAATTGGAAGGAACTTGCTCCTTTCTCAAATCTGTATCTAATGTCAAGACTTTTATACCTGTGGTCAGTCATCCTGGCTGTGGACCAATCCCTAACACATTTTTGTCCCAATATGATGGTTTTCCAGGTCATTTTACTATGCAAAATACATAAATTCAATGAATTTGCAAATAGAAACCATATACTTTCCAAATCTTAGGTCCAAGGATTTTTCTTTCTTTCCTAAATTAAACCAGAAGATGCAGTTGTCACAGAGTTGCACCAGGAGTGAGGAAAAACCAAATTCAACTCTCTCTATCTGTCTGACCTGGAGAAAGTCACTTAACTTCTATTAATCTGTTTCTTCAATTGTAAAATGAAGATAATGATAACATCTACCTCATAGAATTATGAGGATAAAATGAGGTTGTAATTGTAAAATGCTTACCTAGTGGATCCTATCTGATTATAAATTCTTGTTCCTTTCTTTTTCCCACCCAGAAGAAAGTCTCTGCCTCCTTTTACCCTTTCAATCAGAGTGAATCATCCCTGTGCCTTTCATTAGCAGGTTTATATAGATTCCCAACAGTGTTAATTCATGAAGTATTGCATTCCACTTGGAATGGTGACTAATGAAAACTGCATGCATTCTTTGTTGTTGTTTGGTTATTTCAGTTGTGTCTGACTCTTTGTGACCTCATTTTTGGGTTTTATTAGCAATTACTGAAGTGGTTTGCCATTTTCTTCTCCTATCATATTTTATTGAATAGTGAGGAACTGAGGTAAACATGATTAAGTGTCTTGCCCAGGGTCACATAGTCTGAGGACAGATTTGAATTCATGATGATGATGAGCCTTCCTACTTTCAAATCTAGTTCTTCATCCACTGCAACAAGTAGTAGTCTTTTTCCTCCCTTATTTATCTATCTATTTATTTATCTTCCAATTATGTGCAAATATCATTTTCAACTTATTCTTTTGCAAGCATTTGAATTTCATATTTTCCCTTCCCATCCCCTTCCCATGGCAGCACAAAATCTGATAAGGGTTGTACACATAAAATTAGATTTAACATTTCTGTATTAGTCAATCTGTGAAAGAAGAACTAATGGGAAAAAAAAACATGAGAAAGAAAAAAAACAAAAAAGTTTATTCAAAAAATGAGCATAATATGCTTTGCTTTACATTCAGAATTCATGATTATTTCTTGATGCAGATGGCACTTTTCTGAACACATCTCTCAGGATTGTCCTTGTTCATTGAACTGCTGAAAGGAACTTCATTCATCATAGTTCATCATCCTCACAATGTTGTTAATGTGAACAGTGTTCTCCAGGTTCTACTCACTTCACTCAGCATCAGTTCATGCAAATCTTTCCATGCTTTTCTGAAGTCCAACTGTTCATGATTTCTTACACAACAATAGTACTCCCATTGCATTCCTTTACCACAAGTTGTTCAACCATTCCCTAATTGATGGGTATTCCCTCAATTTCTAATTCTTTGCCATTATGAAATGAGAGCTACTATAAATATTTTTGTATATGTGGGTCCTTTCCCCTTTTTTATGAACTCATTTGATTATAGACCTAGTAGGGTATTGCTGGATCAAACGTATGCACATTTTTATTGTCCTTTTGGCATTGGTCCAAATTGCTCTCCAGAATTATTGTATAAGTTCACAACTCCACCAATAGTGCACTGGTGTCCCAGTTATCCCACATCTTCTATCAATATTGATCATTTTCCTTTCTTGTCATTTTAGCTAATTTTATGGATGTGAAGTGGCTGGTAAGGTTATCAAAAGGATAGACTTTACAGCAAGAAATTCCTCCTTCACAGAACAATTACAGAAATTTAGAATATCTTGAAATCATTTCTGTAGCATTATTATTATATAGTTTACATTATTCATAGTAATTTTTATAATGTTGTTTGTCTATGCTGGGAGAATAGAGGTTCAAATGAGTATAATATTAGCACAAGTTAATTAAAAATTGTCTATGAAATTGATAATTATCATTTGACCTTGAATTATTTGGTTGAATTACTAATTAGCAATTCTTTTTTTTTCAGGTTTTGGTATTAAACATGGCCAAACCATATGAATTTAACTGGCAGAAACCAGTTTCCCCATTTCTACAGGAAGGAGCTATTTTTGACAGATATGAAGAGGTAAAAAGATTTGTTACTAATGTTTTCCCCTTAATGTTTTTCCCCTAATATATTTTTTATTTAAATAAATATTTCTCAATTACATGTAAAAAATTTTAATTTTTAAAAATAAATTTTGACTCCCAAATTCTCTCCATTTCATCCTCCCTTCACTATTCCATGAGAAAGAAAGCAATTTGATACAGATTATACATGTGAAGTAATGCAAAACTTTTCTATATTAACTATGTTGCAAAAGAAACACAGAATAATGATAAGAAAAAATAAAGATAAAAAAGAAGATACAACCCATCAGTTCTTTCTTTTTAACTAGATAGCATTTTTTCATCATTAATCTTTCAGAATTATCTTGGATTATTGTATTGATTAGAAGTTAAGTTAATCACAGTTGATCATCATGCAATATTTCTATTACTATGTATAATGTCCTGATTCTACTCACTTACACTTCATCAGTTTATGCAAGTCTTCCAGGGTTTTTAATTTTCTTTTTTAAAATTATTCATTTACTTTTAACATTCTTTTCTTTTTAAATTTTGAGTTGCCAATTCTCTCTGTCCTTTCAAGGACTATATATATATATATATATATATATATATATATATATATATATATATATATCCTTTTCATTTTTATTGATACCTTTGTGATATAGACCTACTAGTGATATTGCTGGGTCAAAGGGTATTGGACATTATTCTATCCACAATTCATTAGTATATCTATTTTTCCTTCATGCTCCACACTAATTTAACTTTTTCTAATCAGTAGTGATTTAGAACATTTTTTCATATGACAATGAGAAAACTAACTGTTAATATACTTTGCCATTTGTCTCCTAACTCTTATTTTTATAATTTGACTCTGTATGTATTTGAGAAACTTATTTTATTAGAGAAACTTATAAAAAAATTTAGATTTTAATTCATTGTCTATGGTACCTTTAAATTTAATGTAGTTTCCTCTGATGATCCCTTTTAATTAGGTCTATTTTTGTCTTTTTCTTTCTCTGAAATCATGATCATTACCCCTGTCTTTTTTTAGTTCAGCTGAAGCATATTAATTTCTGTTCTAGTCCTTTATTTTAACTCCATATGCATTTTTTCTATTTCAAGTATATCTCTTGTAAACAGCATATTGTTAGATTCTGGTTTCTAATCAATTCTTCTATTTACTTTTGTTTTAAGACAAACATCCCATTCACATTCACAGTTATGGTTATAAACTGTATATTTTTCTCCTGTTCTCTATACAAAATTCTGGTTTCCTTCTAATTGCCTCCCTTATTCTCTCCTTTCTTTTATCATTTCTACCCTCTCTTATTCCCCCTCCTGTATTTGTCTATTGGTAAATTACATTTATACATATAATTGAGTTCGTGTCTGTTTGTGTATGTGTGTGTGTGTGTGTGTGTGTGTGTGTGTGTGTGTGTTTGTGCGACCTTCCCTCTTTGAACCAATTCCAATGAGAGTTAGTTCAAGCATTGCCCCCCAATCCCTCATTTTCCGATATGTTTATCTGTTTCCTCTTCAGTGTGATATTGTAACTCTCTTTTCCATTTGATCTCTTCTGCCTTATAAGTTCTTTTCTTCAGTGAATTTTTTACCTCTTTGACCATTACACCATTTCTGTTAAGGTATTATTTTCTTCGATATTTTTGTACCTCTTTTAACAAGCTGTTAATTCTCTTTTCATATTTTGCAATATTGTCATTTCTTTTCCCAGTTTTTCCCTCTACCATACTTATATATTCTTTAATTCTTATGAGAATTCTTGTTTGATTTGATACCAATTAGCATTTGTCTTTGAAGCTTTGTTTGTAACTGTATATACATTGTCGTCTTTTGAGTTTATATCTTGTTCTTCCCTGCCACTATAGTAACTTTTCAAGATCAGGAGAGGCCTGGACATTTTTGTTGTTATTTTTATTATATGGCTATTTTTCCAGCCTATTTGTTGACTTTGAACTTTATATTAAAGCTGCACTCTGCTCACCTTGGGGTGGGGAGACACTGCCCTAAGCTTCAAGCTTTTTTGTGTTACTATTTTCATGATTAGTTCTGGAAATCCTCATGTTTTTGGTGTGTGATCCTGGGAGAGGGATGGTTAATATTCTTTTGATCTGAACTCTGGTCCTTACTCAGGAAGGATCTCTGATACCCTGAAGTCAAAATCACTAGTGTAATCTTTGCTCTGGATTTACAACCAGAGCCATTGTTCCTGTGTAACCTATTCCCAGCACTCCTCTCCACCCTGGAACTGAAACCCAGAACAGCAAATATGTGATAGACTTGACAATAAATGCCAGCTACCCAGTGCTAAAAAGTGCCTGTAATATTTCTGACTGGTTGTCTGACCCCTTTACTCTCTCTGGGTTTAGAACTCCCAAAGCTGTTCCTGTTGTTACAGTCACCACATGTGTGGAGTTTGTACAAATTTGCACCTATCTCTCCAGCTGACCTCTTATCAGTCTGAAACATTTCTCACCCTGATGGTTTGTTGGCTCTGCAACTTCAAAATTTCATTTAAAGCTTTATTTTAAAGTTATTTGGGGGACAGTATTGAGAGAGTTCATTTGGGTTGCCACTACTTCACCATTGGTTCTGTTCTCTATCTCTTTTAAATGTTTTGATGCTTATCAGTTACTGCAATATAAGACCAAGAAAGAACATGTTTGAGTTTATGAGATCTTTGGTTAGAAATAGAGGTTTAATGTCATGTCAGTTTTTGTTTTGAAAATGTGTTATGAAAATGTGAATAAAAGCTTTTACCTGTATGTGTTCCTTTCTGTTAGTGAAAAGTGACTCTGGCTCTTCTGCCTTCACAAAATAAAGTATACTCTTCATAAACCTCAGGATTTTGCTCAGTGATATTTTTACAGTCAAGCCTTCCCTCTATCTCAATTCCATCCCCCCAAAAACCTGATGAGGGACAGCTAGGTGGCTCAGTGGATAGAGCTCTGGCCCTTGGAGTCAGGAGTACCTGATTTCAAATTGGACCTGACACTTAATACCTAGCTGTGTGACCTTGGGCAAATCACTTAACCCCATTGCCTTGCAAAAAAAAAAAAAAACTTATGAAAATACTTGTACTTTGAAAACTTTATCTACCCCATGAGAAAACTTTAGATTTCAGGGAAACAAAATTTGTATCAAGTGTTCTGCAGGCTAAAGTAACTGATTTATGTGGCATCAATTTTTGATGTAATGACAGTGTTATTTTTCTTTCAAATAAACAAAATTACCAGTTTTATAAATAATAGAATACCAGATGGACAGATATTCACCACTTTTTATATCAAAATCTGAAAATAATTGAAAACAATATCTATTCAAATGTATATTACTCCTTGAAACCTGACACTTAGCTCACCAATTACATTCTTTAGGAAAAAGTTTAAAGAAGCCAGTAAATTCTGGGTTTTTAACTAATTTGATTCCACTTCAACTCACAATTTCTCATAAAACTTTGCATTGACTATTTATTCATTCTAATCTATTAATCAACAAATGCCATTTTAGCATTTTATATGTAACAAGCAAAGTGATATTTGTAAGTTATTCTTAAAAAATGAATTAAACCTATGCTCAAGAAGTTATCATTCTACTGGTGAAACTCTTACATGTCTCACCCCTAATGGAATGGCATATAAGTAGTACATAGAAAATTAATACATGATAATCTGGCAGTGAAAGCTAGGCAAATAGGGAAGGGTTCATATATGTGGTAAGCATATCAAATCTTATATATCATATATTCATGTTTGTATACATTTCATATCTAGAAAATTTTAAGCACTTGATGGTAGGGACACTACCATTTTTTTCATCTTTGAGTACCCAGGGCCAAGTACAGAGATTTGTACAATAAATACTTGTCAGATTATGTCTTGAGTCATAGGGTCATAAAGTCATTGATTTTGAACTATCAGGGACTTAAGGGACCACCTAATCTGACCCCCTGATTGTGTGAATGAAGAAACTAAGATTCTGAGGAATGAAGTATTTTACTCTAGACATCAAGGGTGATAGAATCAGAATGTGAACTTGAGTCTTATAACCCCCAAATCAGTGCAATTTCCAAGATGACCTATTATTTTCTTTAAATGAAAGAAATATATTTTCATCAATCCCCGAATGTTGTCTTTACTTTCCTGAGGACCATATTAAGTGTGTTAAGTTATTGCTTTATGTTTTAACATTTGGTCAATGCCCATCTGTAAATATTTTGTATTTTAAGCATTTCTCCTTGGAAGAAGAAGAAAATAGCTATTCAATGCCCAATAACTACTATCTTCCATTGAGCATCATTTATAGGATGACCTTATTTGTCCCTGTCAGGGGATACCCTGGATATGAGCACCTAAGCCTTGTTGTAAAGATTTTTTCCTGTAGTTACATTATGGTGGAGCATAATAAGCCAAAAAGGATGAAATAAAGCTTAACTGCAATATTTTAGGACTGATACTCCACCCACCACCCACCCCTCAAGGATGAAACTGGTTTGCGTGAGTCCAGAGATATAGCCCCTTTTCTGTGGGGAATGTCTAATGTACATTTTTGGGATTTGGCATCTTAGGATGGCAAACGGATTAACTACCACTCAAACTTCATCCCAAGAATGATTTTTCTTTTTAAGAAGGGAAGCATATGTTCAAGGCAGAGCAATTTGATGGTGGCTCTGATTTTTATTTCTCTGTTAAGATATTTAGTTAAGAATACTTGTTATCAAATAGATATTTTAAAATTTTATGCTTTCTAAACATAAACAAAGCAAAAATAAACAATTCTTAGAAAATAGTACTTTTTGTAAACTGGATTCTAAACAAACACAAATACCCGAAGATCCACATTCAGTCCAAAACCCTTAAATATTTCTATCTATCAGATATATATCAAATCATCCTTAGAACTAAAGTTAATATAAAAACTTAGTTTAACTAAACTCACATTGAAGCAGTCTGTTTAGATAAGGGTATTTAGAATGCTTTGTTTTAATAGTGAGGAAGAAAGGAAAAACATAGAAAGGATAGGGGTTGTTATAGTTGTTCAGTCATTCAGTTGTAAATGACTTTTGTGACATATGAACCATAGAAAGTCAGGTCCTTCTATCCTTCATTATCTCCCAAAGGCTATCCAAGTTTATGTTCATTGTTTCTATGACATCTCATTTTCTAATGTACACTTTTCCTTTTCCTATCAATCCTTCCCAACATCAGGATCTTTTCCAGTGACTCTCATCTTCTCATTTTTTTTTGATCAAAAAATTTGTTTCCACTTCAGTATTTGACTATTTGACCCAAATAGTCTGAATTAATTTAAATATAACTGATTTGATCTCCACGCTGTCCAAGGGACTCTCAAAAGTCTTTTCTATCACCACAAATCAAAAGCATCAATTCTACTTTGCTCAACTTTCCTGATAGTTCAACTCTCATAGCCATACGTTGCTACTGGAAAAATCATAATTTTGACTTTACAGACTTTTGTCGGCAAGGTGATGTTTCTGCTTTTTAGCATGTTATCCAGATTTGCTATAACTTTCCTTACAAGGAGAAAGCATCTTTTAATTACATAACAGTAGTTCCCATCTGCAGTGAATTTTGAGCCCAAGAATATAAAATCAGACACTGCTTCCATTTCTTCTCCCTCTATTTACCAGGAAGTGACAGGACCAGTTGCCAAGATCTTTGGTTTTTTTGATATTAAGCTTCAAGTCAACTTTCATATTTTCTTCTTTTGCCTTCATCAAAAAACTTCTTGATGGTATCATCTACATTTTTAAGATTGTTTATATTTCTTCAATAAATTTTATTCCAGCCTTTTGATTCATCCAATCTTGCATTTCACAGGATGTCTAACACATATAATTTAAATAAGGTGATAAAATATAGCCTTGGTGTAAAACAATCATTTGTTTCATATTCAGTTTTACTTGTTGCTTCTGGATAACTAAATTTCTCTTTGAGAATGTACCACATTTTGTTGTGATCCACAATCAGAAACTTTAGTGTAGTCTATGAATGTAGGCAATTTGGTCTCTGGTTTGTCCACATCTTCAAAAACCTGCCTGCACATCTGGTAATTCCTAGTTCTCACATTGTTGAAGCATGGCTTGCAGAATCTTAAGCATAACCTTCCTGGAGTGAAATGAATGCCATTGTTTAGTTATTTGAACATTCCTTTGCATTGCCCTTTGTTAGGATTGGAACAGAAACTGATTTTTTTTTCCAATCCATTGGTCACTGTTGTGCTTTTTCAATTTGCTGGCATGTTAAGTACAGCACTTTAACATCATCATCTTTTAAGATTTTAAGTAGCTCAGTTGGAATTCCATGACTTCCATCAGCTTTATTGTTAACAATGCTTCCTAAGGCCCACTAAACTTCATTCTCCAGGATGTCTGACTCTGACTCTAAATAGGTAACCCCATTGCTGTGCTTATAGGTGCTATTATGATCTTTTTTTTGTATAATTCTTCAGCATATTCTTGCCACCTCTTCTTAATTTCTTCTGTTTTTGTTAAATTCCCTACTGTTTCTTTCTTTTACCATGCCCAGTTTTTTAATGAAACTTTCCCTTGAGATCTCTAATTATCTTGAAAAGATCTTTTGCTTTCCATTACAATTGTTTTCTTCTATTTCCTTGCTTTGCTCATTTAAGCAAATCCTTTTATCTCTTTTTGCCATTCTCCTGAATTTTGCATTCAACTGGGTATATTTTCCCTTTCTCCTTTACTTTTCACTTTCCTTCTTTCTTCCACTATTTTAAACCTTCGTCAGACAGCCATTTTGCTTTTTTTGCTCTTTTTTCTTTGAAATATTTTTGTTGTTGCTGTTGCTGTCTCCTGTACAATATTGCAAATCATTCTCCATAGTTCTTCAGCCACTCTATCAGATATAATCCCTCAAATCTATTCATCAACTCCACTTTACATTCATGAGAAATGTTATTTAGTTCAGACCTAAATAATTTGATTTTTTTGATGATTTTTCCCCTACTTTTTCAGTTTAAGCCTGAGTTTTGTAAGGATAGAGGGGGACTGGGGTAAGAGTTTAAATCCTGGATCAGACACTTAATAATCATCTAGCTGTGTGGCCTCGGGCACATTAACCCCATTGCTTTGTAAAAAACAAAAACAAGCAAACAATGAAAGCATAGAGGGGAACCATGATAACAGGGATAAAGCATTCTTCTTTTGTATTTATATACCCTGTCAAATAGAATGGTCTTTGCAAAAGACCAAATAAAAAATGTTAAAAGGGAATTGATATCCAAAAGAAGTAGGAAAATGATAAGAGATTCTAGCTATCTTCAACAAGTAAAGACATCAGACCTAGACAAACTTCATCCCAGTATATTGGAAGAATTTAACTTGTGTTTTCTAAGTCATTGTCAGTTATGGTTAAAAGGTAATAGAGAGAAAGAAAAAAATGTAGTACAAGAGAAGAATAATTGTCATTCTACTATTCAGAAAGGGAAAGAGTAGTCTACAAACTTTAATGGGTAAATTGAACTTAACTTTTACACTTGACAAAATGTTAGAAATTAAAGGGATGGTTAGTGAGTAAAGGGTGATCACAGAGCTTCCAGCATTACTTTAAGTGCAAGTGAGACTAAATTTACCCTTTCAACAAGATTAGTAGGGGAGTGCTATTAGTATAGTTTACTTTGATTTTAGGAAAGCATTTGGCAAAATCAAATGTTATTATTTTAAACAAGATGATAGTTTGCCCCAGGTTTTTGACAGGACACAAAGCATCATCATAATGATTCTCAATTAGCAAAGGAAAGATTCAATGGATGACCCAAAGACTTATGTTTAGTCCTTTACTGTTAAAGTTTTTATTATAGATTTACATATCAATGGTACATCTTTAAATTCTGCAAATGACAGAAAGTTTGGCTGCATAACTAATACCCTGGGGAACAGAATCACATCCAAAACCATTTCAATTTACTAGAACTTTAGACCAAATCTAGCAAGATTGGTTTAATAGGGATTCATAAAAAAAGTCATTCTTATTTTCAAAATAATTTAATAGATGAGTTGAAGATAGAAGAGATATGGTCAGATATACCTTAATGCGACTATATTGAAGTATCACATTTAATTCTGAGAATTAGGCTTTGTAAAGCAAATTGATAAGACCCCACAGTAACACCAGCCAGCAGTGTAGTGAAGGGCATTGAGATCATGTTATGTAAGAACTGTTTGAAGCAAGTGATGTTTATTGTAGAGAAGAAAATTGTGGGGACTGTGGTAGATGTCTTCCAGAATTTGAAGGCCTGTCATTTAGAAGAGGAAATAGATTTGCTCTGATTAGTCCCAGAGGGAGAGACTAGAAATGATGGGAAAACTTTCCATCTAGAATTAACCAAAAATGAAATGGACGGTTTCAGAAAGCATTGGACTCTCCCTTATTAGAGTTATTTGGACAGAAGTTTCAAAACTACTTGTCAGGCATATGATTGAGAAGATTCTTACTCAGGAACATTTAGATAAAGTTCTTTCTAACCCTGTTTTTTTTTGATAATTCTTCTGCAATGCCAACCACCAAATGACTAGTTTTCAAATATAATGCATTAAAATTAGTTAAAAATTGATTTTATCTTGAACATAGTTTAATCATTCTTTGTGGACTGAGAAAGCATTTAAAAACCTTACAGGCCAGTAAGTAGGATCACAAATGCCAATTATCATGTTACATTATTAAGGAAAAAAAATCCTTTGTTTATTAGATTTTGTAGTTTAAACTTGAGATATAAATTCATTATAGACACATACATTCTAACTATATAAAGTATATCTTAAATTTTCTTTTTTTTATCAGAATTCTAACATCAAGATTTACTTGATTTAGACAATCTAAATAAGATATTCCCAACCTCTTAATCAGGTCATGGCAACAAGTTCCTAAGCTTTACCAAGTAGAACTCTTAAATAGTCAATGCTGCCATTTTTGCCTCACCACAATTTATCGTACTTTCTAATATGGAAGGAAATATGGGTTTCCTAATCTTAATTCTGCATAGAGACTTTAATAGCAAAATTTTCCATCCCAAGTAAGCTCAAGGTTTCTGAAAAGTGAAAAATAGCCACTCCTTGCTAGAGTTTTTTTAAGAAAGATTTTATTTATTTTGAGTTTTACAATTTTCACCCCATTCTTGCTTCCCCCCCCCCGCACAGAAGGTATTCTGTTAGTCTTTACATTGGTTCCATGTTATACATTGACCTCAGTTGAATGCTATGAGAGAGAAGTCATATACTTAAGGAAGAAAAATAAAGTATGAGATAGTAAAATTACATAATAAGATAATTTTTTTTCTAATTTGAAGGTAATAGTCTTTGGTCTCTGTTCAAAGTCCATAAATTTTTCTCTTGATACAGATGATATTCTCCATTGCAGATAGCCCAAAATTGTCCCTGGTTGTTGCACTGATGGAATGAGCAAATCCATCAAGGTTGATCATCACTCCATATTGCTATTAGGGTGTACAGTGTTTTTCTGGTTTTGCTCATCTTGCCCAGGATCAGTTCGTGCAAATCCTTCTAGGCTTCCCTGAATTCCCGTCCCTCTTGGTTTCTAATAGAATAATAATGCCCCATAACATACATATACCAAAGTTTGTTAAGCCATTCCCTTGATGATACTACCGTCATTCTTGCCTAGCACACTGGTGTAGCAAAGGGCAGTCCTTGAATGGAATACTCTAAAGAGACCAGCTGCTACTAAGGTTCACTACATCAAAATCATAGATTTGGAGATGGAAATTATCATCAAACTCATCCATTCCAAGCCCCTTTTAAGGTGATGAAACTGAGGTCTGGAGTTATAAAGTCATTTTACTCAAGGTCACACAAGTGTCAGAGGATTTGAACCTTAGTTGTGACTTCAAATCTAGCACTCAATCTTATAATGAAAAGGCTCAGGTAACCGAAACAGCAATTGCAATTATAGTAAGAATTAACTGGAGTCACAAAGTTCAATCAGTCAATAATTATTAATATTATAAATAATAATAAAAATTAATAAATACCCACTCTGTGGGAATAATAATCCTTTCACTACCAAGTCACAGGACTTTAAGAAAAATACTTTTAAAAGTTTAAAGAATAATCTAAATGTAAATTCTTTTTTCGGATCTTATTAATAATTATTATAAATAAAGATAATACTGGTAATAACTAGTTTAAATTAGTACTTTTAGATTTGCAAAGCACTTTATATGTTACTTCATTCAGTACTTACCAGTAGTCCTGTGAGGCAGCGGTTATTATAATTTCCATTTCACAAATGAGGAAACTGAGGATGAGATAAAATGTTTTCCTGACTTCTCAACTCTTCTTGACTCTAACTCTAGCCACGGTTCCATCTAGCTGACTGATTTTTTCATTTATATTAGCATTATTATTATTGTAGTGTCATGGATAGAGTGCTGGGTTTGGAGTCAGGAAGACCTGAGTTCAAATGTGGTCCCTGACACTTGCTAGCTGTGTGAGTTTTGATAAATCACTTAACCCTGTTTGTCTTAGTTTTCTCAACTGTAAAATGAGACAGAAAAGGAAATAGTAAGCCACTCCAATATCTTTGCCAAGAGAATCCCAAATGAGGTTATGGCAAATTGGCCATGACTGAAATAAGTGAATATCCACTATAAAACAAGTAGCCTGTAGAAAACCAACAACTAATTAACATGAACTGGGTAAATTGAAAAAAAGACCAAAATTACATCTTTGTCAAAGTGAATCAAGAGCTCTCATTTCCTTAGTTCCTATTCAGTCCCCAAGTCATATCAAAGTGTAATGTACTATAGTTGGTCGAGTTTTTACTAGAGATAAGATGAATTTCTCCGACTCTCTGAATGGTGTCTAGGAAAGTATACTTTATCTATTGTATGAAAAAAGCCTTGCAGATAGAAATTACTCCAAAAAAGAGGCATGAGATTGAAGGCAACAGGTAGTAGCAAAAGTGGGTTGAGAGTAATTAATTCTCTGCTTTCAGAGAAAAGAGCCAATAAAAGAGAAAGAGAGAGAGAGAAGTCTAGGGAGCCCAATCAGCAATCTACATGTAATATTGAGAATTTCATTTCTGACACCTTCAATTAATCATGGTGCTTTTCCTCTGAGATGATCAGATTATCTTCAAGTATATATACTATTTGAGACAGCAAGGTGGTAAAGTGAAGAGAACACTTGACTTGGAATCAGGATGATTTATCAGATCTCTCCTCAGACATCTTTAGCAAATCACTTAATCCTATTTTCCTCAGTTCCTCATCTTTAAAATGAGCTAGAAAAGGAAATGACAAACTACTCCAGTATCTTTGCCAAGAAAACCCCAAATGGGGTCATGGAGTATTGAACTTGTCTGAAAAGCAACTGAATAACAAATCCTTGTTATGTGGACAAAATTGCTTGCATGAGGTCATTTGATCTCTAGTGCTTAGCACAGTACCTGTGCTAGTTAATGCTTATTAATTGCTTATTGATTCACTGTGATGGCTCTGCTGAGGAGGGACTGAGAAAGCACAGAAGAACAGGGAAGTAACAAACCCCTGTACTAATCTTGGGAAACTGTTAAGGACACTTTAGCAGTCGGGATAGTAATCTAATAATGTAGTATATATATATAACAGCAGGCTAAACCACAATCCCATATGGTAGAATAGTATAGGTATAGTAGTGAATCCATATCAATCAATGAAGATTTTGTTTAAGTAAGGGCTATACAGCAACCACTCTGTTAAAAGCTGAGGATACAAAAGAGGCAAAACACAATCACTGACCGCAAGAAGTCTTCAATCTAATGGGGAGACAACATGCACACAAATATGTACAAACAAGCTACTATAAGATTAATAAGAAATAATCCACAGAAGGATAGCATTGGAATTAAGGAGTGGGAGTTGGGAAAGTCTTCCTGTAGAGGATAGAATTTTAATTGGGACTTAGAGGAAACTGGAGAGATTGGTAGTCTTCAGGCAGGAAGAAGACCATAACAAAGAAAAACCCAGAGTCAAGAGAAAGGAAGTTTACTCATGGAATAGCTTTGAAGACAGTGTCACTAGTTTAAAATATACATTTAGGGGAGGAAAATGTAAGAAGACAAGAAAGATAAGAGAGAGTTGTTAAATTATAAATGGTTTTAAAACCATATCAAACATGGCCTGTGCTCTTTTTTATTGTCTAGTTTGAATTTTACTTATCATATAATACCCAACTCTTTTGCTTTTTTCTCCCAAGTGCCAGCTTTTAAATTTCTCTAGCATTTTGTATCTCAGCTTTTCACTTTTATGTTCTATATTTCTGTTCTATTTCCGTATATCATAGTCAACCAAAAAGTTTGTAAGTGCCTTTAAAACAAAGACCTGGTCATTTATTTTACTTTTTTATCTTTGTTAGTTTTTAGAGCCCTTTCATCAGTGTTTTGCATCTAGTAGCAGTTTAATAAATGTTTGTTGAATTGAATTAGTGACTGAGTAGATATGAACAATAAAAGTGATTGATGAATCTAATGTGTAGCCAAGAATTTTTAGTTGTTTATATTATAAGCTTCTTCAGGAATGTTGTATTGTCTGTTTCAAATTGTAAAGGCCTAACAAACTGAAACCCAGACCTATTTGTGAATCTTACCTAATATGGTACATTATATATATATATATATATATATATATATATATATATATATATATATATATATATATGTATGTGTGTGTGTGTATATATGTATATATTAATTCAAAGAGCAACATTGGAAAGAACCCTGGGCCCAAAGTGGATAGAGGTTCAAATCAGGCCTCAGACGCTTACTAGTTGTGTGACCCTGAACAAGTCATTTAATCTCTATTTAACCTCAGTTTCCTTAACTATAAAATGGGAGCAATAATAGCCACTACCTCCCAGGTTGTTGTCAGGTACTTTATGACTTGGTACAATCTCTGACATGTAGTAGGTGTTATATAATGCTTTGTTTATTACTTTTTGTTCATCCATTTCTTTTATCCCCCTAAAATTATCTTTGATTCATTTCTTTCTTTTAATAGGCTTCCATATTTGTTCTTTTTATTGTTTATTATTTCATTTCTCTCTGAGGTTTTCCTCTCAACCTTTTCTGTTAATTTTTCTTATTTTATTAAAAATATGAGAACACATACCCACCCTGGAGATTAGAACCATTTCTCCCATGAAATCATTCTCTAAATCAGTCACATAGATATTTGTTGTAATTCCTTTTGTTATGTGGAAATAGGGATAGTTCTCTAGATTGGGGGAGGTGGAGAGAAGAGAAACATGGAATACAAATCACAATAATTTCGTAGAGGAGAAATAGGACTGTATGAATGTTGGAGAAAAGAAAATTGAAAATGAAGAAAAATACATTTGAAGTGAGTTAGAATGCCTTATTTTCCCCAAATGAAACTCTTGTAGAAATCATTCCTTTCAGGTGAGTTGGATTATAGATGCTCCTTGGTTTCTTCTAGCTCCAAAATCTTGTGATTCTGGAACAGCACAAGTAGAACACTAGCACACAGTTTTGTCTTTGAGAAGATTCCTTCATACTTCAAGTATTTTAAAGATTTTATTTATTTTGAGTTTTACAATTTTTCACCCAATCTTACTTCCCTCCCTCCACCCCCCCACAGAAAGCAATTTGTTAGTTTTTACATTGTTTCCATGTTGTACATTGTGTGATAAGAGAGAAATCATATCCTTAAGGAAGAAACATAAAGTATAAGAGATAACAAGATCGGACAAAAATATATCATGTTTTTTTTCCCCCTAAATTAAAGGGAATAGTCCTTGAACTTTGTTCAAACTCCATGGTTCTTTATCTGGATACAGATGGTATTCTCCATTGCACACAGCCCAAAATTGTCCCTGATTGTTGCACTGAGGGAATGAGTGAGTCCATCAAGGTTGATCATCCCCCCCATATTGTTGTTAGGGTGTATAGTGATTTCTGGCTCTGCTCATCTCACTCAGCATCAGTTCATGCAAATCCCTCCAGGCTTCCCTGAATTCCCATTCCTCCTGGTTTCTAATAGAACAATAGTGTTCCATGACGTACATATTCCACAGTTTGCCAAGCCATTCCCCTATTGAAGGACATTTATTTGATTTCCAATTCTTTGCCACCACAAACAGGGCTGCTATGAATATTTTTGTACAAGTGATGTTTTTACCCTTTTTCATCATCTCTTCAGGGTATAGATCCAGTAGTGGTATTGCTGGATCAAAGGGTATGCACATTTTTGTTGCCCTTTGGGTGTGTACTTCAAGTATTTTAGAGGAAATTATTTGAGAAAGGCTCAATGCCATGACTTTAGGTATTGCTTAATACTGAGATTCTGAGATTTTAGTGGGTATGCAGTATTAGGAACAATCTCACTTCCTTAATGTTAAGTTAGATCTATATAGTAAGTGAACTGGAACACAATACAACTCATTCATTCATTTATTTTTTATTGAATTTTATTTATTTTTAATTTTATTTTCCCCAGTTCCATGCAAAGGCAAGTTTCAACATTCACTTTTAAAACCTTGAGTTCTGAATTCTTTTCTTTCCTCCCATTCCAAACCCCTCATTGAGAAATCAAATTATTTGATGTAGGTTAGAAATGTGTTGTCATGTAAAACATTACCACAATAATCATGTTGTAAAAATAAACATAATTTCCTCCCTAAGAAAAGAGAAACATCAAGAAAAATTCAGTAAAAAAGTATGCATCAATCTGTATTCAGACACCATCAGCTATATCTTTGAGATAGATAGTGTTCTTTACCATAAATCATTCAGAGTTGACTTGGGTCATAACATTGCTGAAAAAAATTAAGTCATTCACAGCTGATCATCCTACAGAAGATTGTGGGAGGGAGTATTCAAATGCAAAACACTTTAGGAGGGACACTATGAGAAAGAAAATAGAATAAATGGGGGTGGGGTGAAGAGGATGGAAGGAAATCAAGTCAGCAATAATATCTGTGGGGAAAACATATTGAAACAGGTTTCTCTGATAAAGACCACATTTCTCAAACATAGAAAACTGAATAAAATTTATAAAAAATAAGAGCCATTTCTCAATTGATATATAATCAAGAGGTATGGACAGTTGATATTATTTTATATATTGTACAATTCCCATTGTATCTACTCATGCATTTTTTTACTGAGAGCATCCTATTCATCATTTCTTATAACAGAATAGCATTTCATCATAAATGCATAGCACAATTTATTCAGCCATTCCCAAACTTATGGTCATCCCCTCAATCTCCAGTTCCTTGCCACCAGAAAAGAACTGCTATAAAAATCCTCATACATATATGCCCTTTTCTCCTTCATTTTTTTAATCCCTTCTGTAATGTAGAGCTGGTAGTGGCACTGCTAGGTCAAGGGACTGGCTTGGTTATAACCCTTTGTGCATAGTCCAAATTGCTCTACAGAATTGTTGAATCCCTTCACAACTCTTTCAATACTGCATTAATCTCATTTTTTCTCATTGCCTCCAACATTTGTCACCTTTTCTTTCTGTCTTATAGGTATAAGGTAATTAATATCTTAAAATTCTTCCAACCTGAATTTTTCCCTACTAATAGTGAGTTAAGATCTTTTTAAAAATTATTTAGATAGCATTGATAACCTCATTTGAAAATCATTCATACCTTTTGAACATTTTTCAATTGGGGAATGATCTTTTTTTTTTTAATTTGACTCAGCTTTCTATATTTGAGAAATGAGGATTTTTGTCAGAGAAACTTGTTTCAATATATTTTGCCCTACAATTACTTTTGCTAACTGTATTTCCCTCCATCCTCTTCTCCCCTCCCCCATTTATTTTATTCTCTTTCTCACCCTATCCTTCCTCAAATGTTTTGAAAATGATTACCCACTCCCACAATCTTTCCTCCATTCTATTATCTCCCCCATCTTTCTCCCATCCCTTTCCCCCTCTACTATCCTCTAGGGTAAGATAGATTGCTATACTCAATTGAGTGTGGGTTATTCCTTCCCTGAGCCAATTTCTATGAGACTAAGTCTCATTCACTCACCTCATATCCCCCCATCCATTCATTTTTGCCCACTTTCACAATCAGTGTTGAATATCACAGCCATGTGTTAATCTATACTGATGATTAAGATGACCACAGGAAGCAGAGAGGTTGCAGAATATTCTATTTTGTGCAAGTACTTATGCCCTTAAGATAATAGCTGCAGATTCTTTAATTCTTCAAAAAAATGAGAAAATTTTTAATCAAAAGAACTTTTAAATAATATTGTTGCACATTTTGATGTCCTTGATTTGCACTAGTTGGTTTTTTTCTATTGTGGAGGGTAAGGAAATGGAAAGACAGGAAGGATGCAGTACAAATATACATAGATAATCTAGCCTACTTGAAGAAATGATATTTTCCCTAAAAACTATAGATCAGAAACTAGACACACATCAAGATTGAATTAAAATATTGTCTTGCTCTTTACAATGCTCCCCTGATAAAAGAGAAAGCAAATTGACAGAAAAAATGTTCAAGTTACAAAATGACATTTTTAAAGGAAAGTAGCATTCTTTTTGGAATCATATGGTCAATATAACTTTTGCCTTCTAGATATTACCTTTCCCTATGGCTTAGATCTATGACTCAGGTGAAAAGTTGATTTTGTATTCTCCCACCCATACTCTCACCCCAAAACATTTTTGATAAGCTCCACCTTAGTTCCAATCCTCCTCCGTGCCCTTCTTCCTTAGTGAACTCTGAATTCCCTGTTGTAAGGTCTATAAACTTCCCTTCATACTTTTCCTCTTAAGTTCTTACAATCAACACAAAGGACCTTGATTTTCTCTTGAGGTCATCAGATCTCTAGGCACCCTCTCTCTCTCTCTCTCTGTGGTGTCTCTTTTCAATACTCTCACTGCCCCAACCCTCCATAAACTCATGGGACCATGAGGAAGATTTTCACTTATTTCTTCTTCCCCATTGACACTTACTTGGTCAATATACCTTCAGTAGCCTCTGCTTTGAAATTAATGCCCTGTCTCAGTGTTTACTGTTAACCTCTATCAGCCTCCAGAATTCCCCACTTCATACATGCCTCACAATATAACCAATTTCTACTCTAACTTCTCCTGTCATCTTTGGTTACTATGGTTTTTAAGTTAATGACCCTTATGACATTCTGGTCATTTAGTGCATCCATGTCCTTCAAGATCCATGACATTTATCATCAGTTTTCCTTAGTCCATCTGGTCAGATATGATGGTCTCATCTGAAGGCAACATCATCTGCAGGAAAGAGAATCAAAAGACCTAAATGTGAATTCCAGTTCTGTTATTATTAATTATGAGCTATGTGATTTTAGGCAGTTCATTATGATATCTCCATTTCCAAATCTATAAAATTTGGAGAATGAACTAGATAATCTCAAAGGTGCTGTACCAATATAAACTCCTATAATCATGGAAGTAAAACTCATCCACCTATAGAAATCCCCAACTCAAAACTTCTGCTCTTCATCTACTCTCTTCTCTCATTCCCCCACTGCCTCACTCCTCCTGCTCTATGCTTTCATCACATCTCTTGTCCTCTAGTCTCTTTCTCTTCAACCAGTTCATTACTTCTGTTTGGACTTAATTTTCCTTCATGACATTGTAAATAAGCCATTTAAACAATACACTGTTTTACTCCTGGATCCAGAATAATTTTACAGATTAGAAACTGAGTAGGACAGAGGATAAGTGGCTTGAGCTGAGTCTATCAACCAATAAGTGCTTGAGGACAATTTAAATGGGATCTTCCTAATTCTAGGTCTTGAAAATCTCGTCACATTTCACCCAAGTAATGGCAGTTACCTACTAATGAACAACCCTACCCCCTAACTGTTCTCCCTCTCCAATTCACCCTTATTACAACAGCCAAAATCTTCTCAATGTAAAAAATGACACAATCACTCCTTTATTCAAAAGTCTTCAGTGTCTCCAATTGTATAGAAAAGAAAATATAAAGATATATCTTTAAAATTTTGGTAGTTCAAAATTTGTTCATAAGCAGTATTCACAGGATAATTCTTTTTCCTTTTGTATATTCCAAGACCTTCCTTAATCTCGAACAATGCTAAAATGTGGTAGACAATTCCCTGTGATCAACATTCTTCTTTTCTGTCCATAAAATTTCATTTCCTTCATTCTGCATTTCGGGTATCCTCTTCTGAAAGAAATCTTCCATGAACTTCCCAGATGAAAAAAGGCCCTTTTACTTGAAATTTCTTAAAGCATTTTTTTTCAGTTATTGTTTTGACTTTATCACATTTTCCTCATTTCACACTTAGTGATATGCATACCTTAGGCTTCAATTAAATTATAAACTCCTTGAAAACAAACACTGTGTTTTTTCATTTTTGTATTACTAACTTCATATGCTTAGCAAATACTTAATAATCCCTTGTTTATTTGAATTTTATGGGAAATTATGTAAATAGGAGCATGAAATGTATTGAAAAAAGAATGGTATTTTTAATATTTTATTTAACAAGGTGATCTCTATTAGAACATTTTTAAGGGAATTCCTTAAAATCCTAAAAATTAATGGATATCAGATGAGATCAAGGGTGTTTTTATTTCATTTGGATCAGCAGTTCTTAAACTTGGGTTCATCAACTTGTATTTTTTTTTTTAACATTTTTAAGAACTGTTTCACTATAATTGCCTTCTTTTTTGGTCCTATATATTTTGTGCATTTAAAAAAAATCCTGAGGAGTCCATAGATTTTTACCAGATTGCCAAAGGGTACATGACAAAAACAAGATTAAGAACCCCTTTTTAGACCATTAGCAAGATAATTTATCTAGGGTATGATTATAATGATTCCATTTTCTTAATTATTTAATTCTCATATATAATGGAAATATGAAAAATGTAGACTACTATAGGCAATGAAAATTAATCCTAAAACTTTTTCCTAATGTTCAACAATAATTAACCCAAGATATTATTTTTATAATGTAGTTAGATGGCATACTTGAAACTCCTGAGGGTAAAAGTTAAAAGTTAGAAAGAACTGAATTTATATCCTGACCCAGGTCCTAGTTCTGTAATTCTGGGCAAGAACCAAAGTTTCTTCATCTTTCAAATGGGGATAATTAAAGCACCTGTCTCTTCCCCCCCCCCCCACCTATTAGATTCCAATTACAACGTAATGATGGCTTTCAATATTGAATTTTATAAGATTTTGAGTTTTCAATTTTTTCTTTATCCCTTCCTCCCTCATCACTCCCCTTCTCAAGACAAGAAGTAATTTGATATAGGTTATACATGTGTAGTCATATTAATCATATTTCCACCTTAGTCATGTTGGAAAAGAAAAATCATAACAAAAGCATGCTTTGTTCTGAGTAAAAAAAAAAAAAAGAAACAAAACAACAAAAATGAAAACAGGATGCTTTGACCTGCATTCTGAGTTCATAGTTCTTTCTCTGGATGTAGATAATATTTTCCATCATGAGTCTTTTGGTATTGCTTTGGATCATTTTATTTCTGAGAAGAGCTAAGACTAACACAGTTCATCTTTACACAGTATTATTGTTACTAAGTACAATGTTCTCCTTAGTTCCACTCACTTCATTCAGGATTGGTTGTCCAGGTTTTCCTGAAATCTGCTTCCCATCATTTCTTATGGCACAAAAGTACTCCATTACATTCATTTACCACAACTTGTTCAGCCATTCCCCAATTTATGGGTATCCCTTTAATTTTCAATTCTTTGCCAATTAAAAAAGAGGTACTATAAATATTTTTGTATGTGTGGGTCATTTTCCCTTCTTTTGAACTTTTTGATATACAGACCTAATAGTGGCATTACTGAGCCAAAAGGTATGCATCTTTTATAGCCATTTGGGTATACTTCCAAACTGCTCTCCAGAATAGCTGGATAAGTTCATAACTCTACCACAGTGCATGAGTGTTTCAATTTCCCCAGTCCCCATTCAGTGTTTATCATTTTCCTTTTCTGTTATATTAGCCATGCTGATAGGTATCCAGTGGTACCTCAGAGTTATTTTAATTTGCATTTCTCTAATAAAAAGTGATTTAAACTATTTTTTATATGACTATAGACAGCTTTAATTTTTTCATCTGAAAACTGCTTATTCATATCCTTTGACTATTTATCAATTGGGGAATGACTTGTATTTTTGTAAATTTGAGTCAGTTCTGTATTTTTTTAAATAAATGAACCCTTTAGGGGGCAGCTAGGTGGTGCTAGGTGGTGCAGTGGATGGAGCACCATTCCTGAAGTCAGGAGGACTCAGATCCAGCCTCAAACAATTGCCTAGCTGTGTGATCATGGGCAAGTCACTTAACCCCATTGCCTTAAATAAAGAAAATTTAAAAAATAAATGAACCCTTTTTCAGACACACTGGCTTAAAAAAAACTGTTTCCAAGTTTCCTGGTTTTCTTCTATAATCATGGTTGCACTGGCTTTGAGTAAAACTTTTTAAATTTAATGTAATCAAAATTAGCTCTTTTGCATTTCAGAATGTTGTTTCTTGCTTAATCACATATTCTTCCTTTCTCTATAGATCTCACAAGTAAACTATGTCTTACTCTCCTAATTTGGTTATGGTATCAACTTTTATGTCTAAATCATGCACCCGTTTGGATCTTATCTTGATAAATAGAATATGAGTTGTTGATCAATAGCTATTTTCTGCAATAGTATTTTCCAGTTTTTCCAGAAACTTTTATCAAATTATTCTTATCCCAGACACTGGAGTCTTTTAAAAAACCTATCTTAATGAAATAAGATGTGAGTTGTTTTAAAATTTTTAAAGTGAATTATAAATCAAAGCAATTATCATTAGGTATTATTTGTTTGTTTGGTTTATTTTGCAAAGCAATAGGGTTAAGTGGCTTGCCCAAGGCCACATAGCTAGGTAATTATTAAATGTCTGAGGTAATTATTAAGTGTCTGAGGTCCAATTTGAACTCAGGTACTTTGACTCCAGGGCTGGTGCTCTATTCACTGTGCCACCTAGCTGCCCCAGCTATTATTTGTTTTTATTTTGTACTTTGACTGACAGTCTCTAAGCAAATTATATTTATAACTCCAGGAATGACATAATTTTTGTTCTTTCTTTTTAACCTTTTGAAAGAAAAAAATAATATTTTTTCTCAGCAACAAAGCTTACCATTACTCCAGTCTTCAATATACAATGTTATAAATTTCTAAGAAATTCATGGGTATTAAATATTCATGCTGAAGTATTCTGCCATGTTCATTTCACAGACACTAAAAAACTGGTTTGGCTTCATGTCTTTGGTGTCTTGTCAGAAATATTTAATTAAGGTTATTGGCTGTCACACTTTACAATTTGCTGTTATAAATTATTTATATATTCCAACAGATGTGTCCTGGAGCCCCAACAAATGGTTTTTCTGTTCTGTTCATTTCTTTGTCCAAGCTCATGCCCAATCATCTATGACCCATGCTTTATTCTGAGTCCTTCCAATGTAAATAAGTATGTTCAAAATTCAGGTGCCCACTTAGTTATGGCAAGATACTAAAAAGCTTACTGCAGTTATGTTTTGGATAAGAACCAGTCAAGCAAACTGTCAGCAGAGTATGTGAAATTAAAAAGATATTGTACTAAGTGTCCTTTGGGGCAGACCTCTCATCAAATGGATCATCTCCCTCTAGTGCCTCCTGAAAAACTCCCTCATACTAATAGCTAGCACACAGTGTCCAATTTGGGCTCATGCTGTTTTTTGAGGATTATTGTGATTTATACCTTTTTTCTACCATTCTTCTTGACTCAACTGATTTAGAATTCAATTACACAAATAATAATATATTATTTAACAAAGAATACCCCTAGATTCCATTGTAACTAACAAAATGCTCTAAGCTTTAATAGGCAAGAATGATTCTTTGATTGAGTTACATAATCAATTAAAGACATAAAGTAGGTATAGTTAAGTTCTTAATTTATCAGGAAATTTTGAACCAATGGATAAAATGAGATAAAGATACCCAGGAAGTATTTTGTGATTAAAAAACAAAAACTAGACAGTCCATTTGATATATATATATATGTACATATATATGTATATATATTCATGTATGTATGTATGTATGTTAGAGAAGGCATTTGAGCAAGGGAGAAATTAATCTTTAGGAACATCTTGAGTAGACACTTAAGTACCAATAAATTCATTTTTCAAATATTTAGTGAGCTATCACCCAAGGAGAAATTGGACTTGTTGGGCTTGGTTGTAGAAAGTAGAAGTAGGAACAGTGGATTGAAGAGGAGTGGATTTTCATTCAATGAGCTCATTTTCCTTTGGACTTCTGGATATCTTTCCTCTCCCTCTGCTATTTTCATTTCCTTTTCTGTGATATCTTCTCCCATTGGATTGTGAACTTTTTGAACACAAGGGATGTCTTCCTATCTCCAGCACTTAGCAAAGGCCCTGTCATAGAGGAGGCACTTAATAAATATTTGACTGAATGAGATGAAAAACTTTCTAGCAGAGAAAGTAGAATATTGTCTTGGAAGGTTGTAGGTTCTTCCCATTAGAAATCACTTTGTAATGGTGGGTGAATGCTCCTGGAGCACATTGTAGGCAGGTGTTTTGTTTTGCTACATATTGGGACAAGAGACCACTGAAGTTCCTTATCATAATGGCAATATGTGGATACTCATTTCCCAAACTAAAGGAGGAATATATCAATATGTTATATTTGCCTCTTAGCTCCTTAAAATATCCAAGACTTAGTGGACTAAAGATAATTTGGATAATTTTAATAGGATTTTAATAAGGTTCCCTATATTACTTGGCTAGGACTAATACTATTTTTTAGGGTTTTTTTTAAAGGTTTTTGTAAGGCAAATGGGGTTAAGTGGCTTGCCCAAGGCCTCACAGCTAGGTAATTATTAAGTGTCTGAGGCTGGATTTGAACTCAGGTACTCCTGACTCCAGAGCCAGTGCTCTATCCACTGCACCACCTAGCCGCCCCTTAATACTATTTTTTAAAAGAATTTTTAAATGTTCAGAGATAGTGGTATAATAACACAATGATACTATGATATCGCCACTTCCCAAAACATGATATCTATTGACTGAAATTGCATATCATAAAATATACTTCATTATATAACTATCTGACATCTATCATGTCTATTTTATATGACTTCCCATGGACTTTATTGAGACTACATTTTTATGTAATTATTTTCTCAGAGAGAGACAGAGAGATCAACTTCATAGTCACAAAGATATGCATTCAAGTTCTGTCTGGAACTCAATTAAGTTATATTTTGTTGTTGTTTGTCCTTTGTTCTTGATGAGGACCATGGCAACAGGAAGGAGATGTCATGATTTGCAAATGAATTGGATTTAAGGGAGGCAGGGCCATGCAAACTCACCAGTCTCATGCTTTGCTCCAGTTGTCTGGGTCCAGTGGCAAGATATAGATCAAGACAACTTATCATTTAAGCTCTCAGTGCTACCAGGCAAATATCTAAAACTATGAATTACTGAATAGTTGTAAATCTGCATTTTAGAAGAATCAAATCTTCCAAACACTTCCTCCTAACACAAACACTCTGAAACAGTTTATAATCTAGACGAGGAGATAAAGACTTGAATAAAAGAAAAGTCAAAACTGCACACTACCCTTGGAAAAACTGCTTAGGAAAGAGATCACTAAGGACTGACATGTCCATAAAAAACTTCATGGTAGGTCTCAGTGTTTCTAAAGTTTGAATAGAGTTATTTTTTTTAACAATAGTTAAATTTAACTTCTTTTACTGCCAATGTAGCAATAAGAGAAAGAGCATAAGATTGTGAGTTAGGAAAATGTTGGATTCAAATTCTGCTCTTAAGTCTTACTAGTCGTATGGCCATATATAACTCATCCTATAGACTTATCAGTGATTTGGGGTTAATGATAACATTTACCTCATGGATTGCAGTCAACTCAAAATATACACATATGTATACAATATATACCCACATGCACATATATCTGCATACACATGTATATAAAATATGCATACTTATATATATGCCTCTACAACTACAATACATAATATATATATATGTGAGTGTGTATGTGTTTGATCACTCATAGAAATGAATATACATATAGATGTATATGCATTCATTATACTATAATGCATTATAGCCATGTTTGCATACATATATCCAATACATAGACACATATATTATAATGTAAAGCATACTTTGCACACTTTTAGGTATTTTATGCATGTCATCTATTATTTATAATTATTATGTTGTTATTCAGTTTTCAATTTAAATATCCATTTAATTCAACAAATATTTGCTTTACAATCACTTTACTTCTCTTTGGAAACAGCATTTTCTTATGGTCTACCCTTGAAACTATCCCCTAAAGATTTCACTTAATTTAAAAATTTTTAATAAAAAGGTGATTTTTAGGTACTGTGCAGTTATTATTTAAGAGGCCTGTATGAATCTTTTTGCCCCTTACAAAAAATTGTGCACTTTTTGTTTCTCAGTAGGAAAAAAAAACTATGCATATTAGGAATAAAAATCTATTTATTTACTTCTTAAAATAAAAAAAAAATCCCTAGCTCTTCAAAGAAACTGATTCTTGTCTATTCATAAGAAAACTTGAAGAAATGGTTTACTTTTTGAATAACATGACTGCTTAGCTTGTCCAAGTTAGTATCTTGTGACTGACCACCCATTCCCTCTCTTAAAGACATGTTTTGTTGACCTTTCTTTCCTCCTGCCTGCCTGAATGTATAACAGCTGAATATCTTGGAAGTCAGTTCTTGGAAAGTTCTGGCAAGTGTCTGTTAAGAGTCCTGTCTTTGAGTGCCCTCTAAGAGTTAGAGGACTCAGTATACCCAAATTAGACATATTTGTCTATTTCTCTTTCTCCCTCTGTCTCTGTCTTTCTCTCTCTCTCTCTCTCTCTCTGTCTTTGTCTCTTTGTGTCTGTATCTCTGTCTGTGTCTGTCTGTCTCTCTGTCTCTCTCTCTCTCACACACACACACACACACACACACACACACACACAAACAAGCAAACACATATACACAAACCCTTGAATTATGGAAAGAAGAAAAACTAAAGTAACCAACATTGAAAACACTGAAACATGGAATTAGTCATATAAATCAAATTGAAATGATTGAAGACATAGGAATACAATGACGGTTTCTGTTTTCATTCAATCCTTTGTGATCTCCTACATATAGTCTTATTCTCAGACTTTTAGGTAAAATGTTTTTATTCAGTCAACATTGAAAAGAAGTCCCATCCACAAAAAACTCTGGGAAAATATAAAAAAAAAACTTGTTAACAACCCTGAAGACCCAACCTAAGAATTCTCTCACAAAAGAGAAGAATCAAAAAGTATTCACAAGTAGCAAGTACCCAACTTAGAAACAGCATCCTTTAGATCTATACTTTATACTCTCTTCCCTCCCCAAATCATCCAAAATGCAAAGGAAATTTGAACTGACCAAGTTTAAATGGACTACTTAATTCAATACTCCACAAGTGAAAACTGAGTAGAGGAAAGTACAATGGGGCGGAGCCAAGATGGCAACAAGAAGGGATCCAGTCTTAGGAGCTCTCTGATAAAATTCATCTGCTAAGGACTCTAACTAAACTTTCGAGAGACAGAACCCACAAAGGTACCCAGTGAGGCAGTTCTCCTACTCAAAGTAACCTGGAAAAGAGCAGAAAGGCTCTGCTACCTGGGGTCAGAGAGGTGGCCCACCAGAGGGGTAGCCCACCAGAGCCAAAGAACCTCAGCCTCCCGGAGGCAGCCCAAGGGTGCTGGGGGGTCTCAGCTCACAGCAGCGGGGGAGTCTCCTGAGCTGCACCCCGAGGAGCACCGGGCACAAAGTGGGGGAACAGCAGGGGGACCTCTGCCAGAGGGAGCATGTGGAGCCCAGCCCTCAGGGCACACAGCAAGCAGCATCATCTTTCCCCAGCCCTGATCCAGGAAACAGAAGCAGGCAGAGCCAGTAAGCAGGAGCCCCCAGGGCATGAGCCCATTGAGCTGAGGAAGGGGAGTGAAGAGAGACTGCCTAGCTCTGTCCTCTGCCCCTGAAACAGGACTCTGGGGCTCTGACCACATTCAGATCCTGACCATAGTCTAGCCCCCCCCATAGAACAGCAGCCCCCCCCCCCCCACATCAGCCCCTTGGCAGAGGGGGGACGCTAATGGTCATTCACAGACCAGGAGGGAGGACAGAGACTCACACACTGAGACCCTTGTGGGAGTGTCCCAAAAGCTCAAGAAACACCCCAAACCAGGCCCAGGCTGGGAAAATGAGCAAGCAGAGAAACAAAAAAAAAGACTATTGAGAAATATTTTGCAAATGAGCCCAAGAAGGACCAAAATACTCAGTCTGAAGATAAGGAAGCACAAGTTCCTGCATCTAAAGACTCCAAGAAAAAACAGAAATTGGGCTCAGGCTATGACAGAGCTCAAAAAAGACTTTGAAAATCAAATGAAGGAGTTGGAAGAAAAACTGGGAAAAGAAAGGAGAGAGATGCAGGAAAAACATGAAAATGAAGTCAGCAGCTTAGTCAAGGAAATCCAAAAAAATGCTGAAGAAAATAGCATGCTAAAAACCAGCTTAGGTCAAATGGATAGAACAGTTCAAAAAGTTATTGAGGAGAAGAATGCTTTAAAAAGCAAAATTGGCCAGATAGAAAAAGAGATAAGAAAACTCTCTGAGGAAAACAAATCCTTCAGACAAAGAATAGAATTCAGGGAGATTGATGAATTTAACAGAAATCAGGAATCAATACTTCAAAAACAAAAAAATGAAAAATTAGAAGAAAAGGTGAAATATCTCATTGAAAAAACAACTGATATGGAAAACAGACTTAGGAAAGATAATTTAAAAATTATTGGAATATCTGAAAGTCATGATCAGGAAAAGAGCCTTGACATCATTTTCAAAGAATTACTACAGGAAAATTGCCCTGATGTTCTAGAAGCAGAGGGCAAAATAGAAATGGAGAGAATCCACCGATCTCCCCTCCCCTGAGAAAGAGATCCCAAAAAACCAACCCCCAGGAATATTATAGCCAAGTTCCAGAACTCCCAAGTCAAAGAGAAAATATTACAAGCAGCCAGAAGGACACAATTCAAATATCGTGGAGCTGCAGTCAGGATCACACAGGACTTAGCAGCAGCTACATTGGAAGCTCGTAGGGCTTGGAATACAATATACCAGAAGGCAAAAGAGCTTAGAATGCAGCCAAGAATGAACTACCCAGCAAGGCTGAATGTCCTCTTCCAGGGAAAAAGACGGACTTTCAATGAACCAGGGGAATTTCAAAGGTTCCTTTTGGAATGGCCAGAGCTGAACAGAAGGTTTGATCTTCAGATACAGGACTCAGGTGAAGCATGGAGATTGGAGGAGAGGGGGGAAATATGAGGGACTTAATGAGGATGAACTGCATGTATTCCTGCATAGAAAAATGACACTGATAATACTCATATGAACCTTCTCAGTTAATAGAGCAGGTAGAGAGCTTTTATAGTTGAAGCACAGGAGAAAGCTGAATTCGAAGAAAAAATATGGTGTAAAAATGAAGTCAATAGAAAAAAAGGGAAATGAAATGGGAGAAAGCAAAAGGAGAGGGGGAATAGTCCAAGATATTTCACATAATAAGATTTTTTTTTATTACAATGAGCTATTGCAATGATATGGAAGGGGGGAGGCAAGGGGGAATGAGGGAAACTTTGCTCTGATCATCAGAGATGGCTAGGAGAGGAAACAGCAAATATACTCAATGGGGTATAGACATCTGGAGTAAGAAGGAGGGGGGGAGCAGGGGGAAGGGGTGGGGATGGGAATAAAGGAGGAGAGGATGGACCATGGGGGGAGAGTGGCCAGATATAACACATTTTCTTTCTTACTTCTTGCAAGGGGCTGGGAATGGAAGGCCTGCCCAGGACCACAGGGTCAGGTGGATTCTGGGCCTAAGGGGTGGTATGGGGGCTCAGGGCTTCTTGGCCCTGGGACCAGGGATCTGTCTGCTGCACCACTCAGCTACCCTACAGCAGAGTCAGAGTGAAAGGAGAGAGAAAATAGAGTACATGGTAGTGGAGAAATAAGAAAGGAGGGAGTTGCGATCAGCAATGGCAATGGTGGAAAAATATGGAAATTACTTTTGTGATGGACTTATCATAAAGAATGAGATCCACCCATGACAGAGTTATTGGTGTTGGAACAAAGACTCAAGCACATTTTTTGTTATGATTATTTGGGGGAGGGTGCAGGGCAAGTAGGGCTGGATGACCTGCCTGGGGCCACATAGCAGGGTGATCTTTGGGTGTTTGGGGCCGGATTTGGACCCAGGTGCCAATGCTCTGTCTGTCACCCAGCCACCCCTACTATTATTACTATTTTATTTTATTTTATTTTGGGTCTTTTTTTCTTTCTTTCTTTTTTTTTTCTTTTTGGTTTTTGCAGGGCAGTGGAGATTGGGTGGCTTGCATGTCACACAGCTGGGTGATTGTTGGGTTTACGAGGCTGGATGTGGACTCGGGTGCTCGTGGCTCCAGGGCTGTTGCTTTGTCCATTGCATCACCTGGCCATACCTACAATTATTACTATTATTATTTTTTTATTTTAATTTTTCCCTCTCCCCTTTACTTTTTTCGCCCAAACAAGTCTATCTATATTCATGGGGGAGGAGGAGGGGTATTTTGTTTACTTGTAAACAAGAATATTTTATTGATGTAAAAAAAACATTTATACAAAATGAGAATAAAAAAAATAAATTAAAAAAAGAAAACTGAGTAAAGAAAATTTGATATAAACTTGAAAGCTGACATAGCATGTGCACAATTTTTTGTAAGGGGCAAAAAGATTCATACAGGCCTCTTAAATACAGGCCTGAATTTCAGGTTCATTTATTAAACCAGATACATGAAAGCAAAAAAGATTTTGCCTGGTTAAATATTTGCCATTTCCTTCTCCAGCTCCTTGTACTGATGAGGAAACTGAACAAACAGGGTTAAGTGACTTGCCCAGGGTCTCATAAATAGTAAGTTTATGAGGTCAGATTTGAACTCAGGAAGATTTGTCTTCCTAAATTCAGACCCAGCTTCTGTACCACCCAGTTACCTATGTAAAAATAAGGTACTGACAAGGTTATCCCTAAGATAGTATATGTGGGATAAATAGTGAGATTCAGTAGGATACTCCTGAATTTTCAATCTCCCAACAGAAATTTCAAAAGTTTTTCCCCCAGTATTACTCATTCGATTTACAATAAGCTAATCTCTAACAGAGAAAGAATTCCTTCCTTTTGTGTTATTTACATGTACTTCTTCAATTAAATCACAACCTCTGGGGCAGCTAGGTGGCATAGTGGATAAAGCATCGGCCCTAGAGTCAGGAGTACCTGGATTCAAATCCAGTCTCAGACACTTAATAATTACCTAGCTGTGTGGCCTTGGGCAAGCCACTTAACCCAGTTTGCCTTGCAAAAACCTAAAAATAAATAAATAAATAAATAACAACCTCTGTGGGTTTTAATTTCATGTCTAAAATGAGAGAATTCAATTAGAAGATCTTTTCAATCTTTTCCTACTTTCATTCCTTGAAACTTAATAATCACTACAGGATCAAATTTAAAATTCCTTTTTTGGCATTTAAAGCCTTTGATAATCTCCATCTCTTACCCTCTTTTCCATTCTTATATTTTGCATTACCTTCCTAATTTTTATATGATGCCTTTCCCAAGTCCCTTTGTTTCTACTGCCCTCCCTCTGTTTATTAAGCCCTGTGTAGAGTATGGATCATCCAGTATGAGGTTTGATTTTATTTAATCATTGGCATATTGTCTTTCTCATTAGATTGTGAACTCCTTGACAGCAATGACTATCTTTTGTCTCTCTTTAGGGCAACTGGTTGATCTAGTACCTGGGATCTGAAAGACCTGATTGAGACGTATGAGGGAGAAATAAGAACCTTCATTCACCTTTATTGGAGCACTGTATAGTTTTTTATTTGGCTTAGGGATTATTATTTTTATATATCTGAAGTCAAAAAGAAAATTTCCAAGTTGTTCCAGTTACATTTCAGCTTCTTATTGCCACAGAGGAGCTGTGTGACCCTGGGCAAGTCATCTAATCTCTGTTTGCCTCAGTTTCCTCATTTGAAAAATAAGGATATTATCAGTCTCTTAGGGTGATTTTTGAGGAACAAATGAGGCAATAATTGTAATGTGCTTAACAAAGTTTCTGGTACAATATGTGTTAAATGTGTAAGCTTTTATTTGTATTTGTCTCCTCAATGTAACTTAGCTTAGTGCTTGGCTCAGAAGAGGTGTTTAATCAATGCTTATTGACTGACTGGGATCATACAACCTTTGCTTAAAAACCTCCAGTGAGAGGAGATCTCAGGCCATCCATTCCTCATATGCAAAATTCTCATGGTTGATAAAATTTTCCTAAAATCGAACTTTAGACAGATTCTTTGCAACTCCCATTTACTGTTTTTAGTTTTGCCCTCTGTGTTCAAATGCAAAATGTTTAATCCATCTTTCTCAAGACAGCCCTTCAGAAAATGACAGCTACCATGTTGTTTCCTTTCATTCCTTCTCCCATCAATTGCAGTCTTCTTTTTTTTTCTCCAGGCTAAATGTCCCCAGTTCCTATAGTAACTCATATGGCATAGAATCAAGGGTCTTTATCATTTTAGTTAATTTATTCTGAATGTGTTTAATCTTATCACTGCCTTTTCTAGACTGTGATGCCCAGACCTGAATTTAGGAAATACTCTGTAGTACTCAAGAAATAATCTCATCAGCACAGAGTACAGTGGGACTATCGCTTATTATTACTATAAACTGATGGCATCATTGACTGGCATTAATGGACTGGGTCCATGGTCATAATCCAAGTTTTGGTCAATAAATCCTAACACACTATTTAGAGAGCAATAAAGAGATGGAATTGCCTTCACACTGTGCTAATGTCTTAGGAAGCTTGTTAAGGCATATTCCTGAACACAAGTAAAATGAATGCAATATAGGGATGTCCTTTTTATAGGACATATAACCCAGTAACCAAATATATCTTACCAGTGTCTCCAATAGTTTGTGCAAAAATCATAAATATTTTAGTGTTTAAACATCTCACATTTAATTAATTGGTTTATCATAGGTCTATTTGATGATTAGATAAGTTTTCTGAAATATGTGAATAACAGAAACTATGCCAGGAACCTCATCTGAAGATCTTCAATTTAGGATCACAGTGTGGCTACTAGAAGCACTGAAATTTATTGGTGGGGGAA
Source organism: Macrotis lagotis (assembly GCF_037893015.1). Classification (NCBI taxonomy): domain Eukaryota; kingdom Metazoa; phylum Chordata; class Mammalia; order Peramelemorphia; family Peramelidae; genus Macrotis; species Macrotis lagotis. The sequence goes on along the minus strand of NC_133658.1, from coordinate 182,810,677 downwards.
AATAAAACATACTTAAATAAATAAATTAAGAAATGATAAACTATTAAGATATGTTAAAATAGAAAATAATATAAAACATATTATAATACATTAAATATCATTTTCAAGTCATATGCAACTTAACACTGATTCTCACATATTGAGGTACGGTGTTTTTATTTTTTTTCTCTCAAGGAAACTGAGATGTTTCTTTCTAGGTTAATATGGGGAGAGGGTCTAAAGTAGTAGCAATGACTCTATTATATAACTAGAGAAGCTGAGTAGGGATTTTTTTTTTTTGCCTTTGAATTAAAGAGTCCACTGGGAAAATTTGGTTCTTGAGCCAATGACAAACAATTAACATTTAACTTTATGTAGTTCTTCCTAGAGTGAAATATTTCAGTGTTGATGCACAGATAGTTGTGGACCTCTGAGTATATTAGCAGAGACTGACCCAAATGGTTTCACTTCATTCATCAGGATGTGTTTTGTCACAGGAGTTTTTGTCTGAGTAATGAATTCACAGAAATGGAGTATCCCTATCCTCAGTGGGAGCCCATTTCTTTGGATCTAATCTTTAGTTAGTTATGTATACAGTATTGAAAACTGTTTTTCCATTTAGTCACATAGTAATTAACATTTTAAAATATTGGAACTACAAATCTCTGATATGACAAAGGATTTAAATTGATAAAGAATAGCCATTTCTCTAAGATATATAAACATTTTTTATTTCTGTAATAAAAGACTTAGATATTCTTAACCTCTAAAATTGATTTTTATTTATTTTAAGTTACTGTTTTGAGGCATATTTTCTCGACTCAATTCTTATTGCTGGAAATATAGTATTATGTAAAATTCTTTGAGTACCGCCTCTCCCACTCCCTTCAAAAAACAAATAAATTTGTCGGAAAATTGATGCCATGTCTAGAGCAGTAAAAAAGAGGGCACAGATGAACTGTATATCATTTCCATAGCATACTTTTTCTTTCTTTGTGAATATTTTTCTGTAGTCTCAGAATAGCGATGCTTTTCAGCTAATAGAAAGTCTTCATTTCAGCCATCTTCTCATATCCAAAAGACTAGATATTCAGATTTTGACTCTAATTCCAAATAAGATCCAAGTGAAAAGAGGAAAATTCAATCTATCATCTGTGTGTGTTTATATGTCTAGACACCAAGTCATTTAGAACAAACACTGGGATAATTGGTAAAATTTTTCAAATGACTGATTTGATATTCTGTTTGATATTTGATATTCTGTAGACCAAGATCTGCCATGAGTAAGAAAAGAAAGAAACCTAGAGGGTGGTAGTTACTAACCTGTCATTTCAGTACTGAAGTCCTTTTTCTTTATATCTTTGATAACATCATTGAATTTTGTATTCTGCATTTGGATAATAGAAATACCCCTCAGATAAGATATGAAAAAATGGAAAAAGGCACATAATTATTTTAGACATATTCATTTCAATCTATTGAGTGGGTGACAGTAAAGTTTTACTTTCAATTTTAAGGTTTAATTTTAACTTAAGTTTATTTTTTATATTTATAAGATCCTAATACAGGTTATGACTTAATTTATTTATATTTTATCAGGTTAAAAAAGGGGATAATTCATGAAGCATGTTTTTTCTTTCAACAGGAGTCCTTTGTATTTGAACCTAACTGCCTCTTCAAAGTAGATGAATTTGGATTCTTTTTGACCTGGAAAAGTGAAGGAAAGGTACAGTAAGATAACAGCAAATTGTGTACAATTTATTTTTAACAGCCAGGTTTTAAATCCTTTCACTTAGAAATTAATCAAATCAGTAATTGACTGTTTTTTGACAAACAGGATATTAAGAGCTGTGGATTATAAATACAAGCAAAAGATGTCACCTACCCTCAAAGAGATTATATTCTAATGGGTGAAGACAACATATAAAGGCAGCTGCAGAGTGGGAGAGATGGAGGGTGAATACATGGTGGGAAAATCTAGAGAATGAAACATTGGAACTCTTCCTCATAAAAGATGTTTCAAGAAGCTCTCACCAGTGGGAGAAAGGAGTCATTGAGGCTGAAGGAAAAAATAAGGAGATAAGACTATGTTTACATAAAACATGAGGGGATTTTAACTTCCCTTAACCTGAGTCCTGAATTTCAAAACTTAAAATACATTAAAGTCTTTATAATTTGAGTCACATGAAATGTGAAATGGAAAGCTGTGTTTCTTGATTATTTCAGGTGTATGAAAGATAAAACCCTCATTCATTTTTTTAACCTCTTCCCTTTATAATAGTCCAACACCATCATAATGATCATTATTGGTAACCACTTGTTGATTACTTATCATATATATTAGGTTCATTTTAATAAAAACACACAGTACTAGAATTCAAGCTCATTGTTTCCTCTCTTTCTTTGCTTTCAGGAAGGACAGGTATTAGAGTGCTCCCTGATCAATAGCATTCGTTTTGGATCTGCACCAAAGGTACCCTATGATGTTTTATGCTGTTCTTTTTTTTTTTTTTAACAAATAATACTTAATTTGGAAGTGACCATGAAATGTATCAGTCATTTACCATGGAAAAAAATAACACACTTAGGAAACTAGATAAGTATGAAGATTTGGTTCATTTTTAGTTTATTATTCATGGCTGCATTAGAAGCTTATTTGCCTATTAAAAAGAGAACTCCTGGGGGATTTTAAGAGCTGTCTTATGTTTTTACAAGACTTTTCTGGTCATTTTCTATTCAGCATCCAGAATACATTTCCTTTAACTAGAAAAATGAACTTGACAACCAGTTTACCCTAACCCATTTTTTGTTTGTTTGACAAAGAGTAATTCACTCCGAGGCTGTAGTTGAGATGAAAATTGAAATGGCTTATATAATTCCATGCCTGTGCACCTGCACATTAAAAAATTTCAACTCACTTTAAAGCCTAAAGTTTGTTGCAGAGTGGGAGAGATGGAGGGTGAATACATGATGGCAAAATCTAGAGAATGAACCATGCCTATTTGGGACTCTTTCTCCTAATGGATGTTTCAAGAGGCTCTCACCACAGGAGAAGGGAATCACTGAGACTGAGGGAAAAGAGGAGATAAGACTATGTCAGTCATTTACAATGGAAAAAATAACACACTTAGGAAATTAGATAAGAACATTTGATTCATTTTTAGTTTATTATTCATGGCTGTATTGGGGAAAATGACAGACATAAAAATAAGTTTTTCTTTTAGGATATTTGAACTTTCACCCAAAGCATGTGGTACTTGATATCTTCTCCATAAGTGACACAGTTCAGTAGATATGTAACATCAATCTCAACTTTATAAACATATTTATCTTTTTTGTTGTTGTTTTTTAAATTTTATTTATTTATTATGATCTATATGCACATGTATATTTTTAAAATACAAAATTTCCTTCCATCCTCCCTTCCCACCCCCCACTCCCCTCCCCTCAATTGCAAACAGATTAGCATTGTGCATGTGTATTTTGATAACAATGTTTGCAGATGAGTAATTTTTGTTATGAGGAATTTGGATTAAGGGAAAGAGATACATAAGATATAATTTTTATAAAGTGTTCATAAGGTTGGATTTTTTGCATATTTTGTTTTGTTGGGGAACATATTTACCTTTAGATTCAGGGACCTATTGTATTTCTGTAAATTAACATGTTCTTACTTTTCTAGTTTTACTACTTTTCTAAAACTTTTTTTCGTTTTCTCTTAAATGATAAATGTTTTTTTCCTTTAGATAATTCTAATTTAAAGATCTTATCCCATTTAGAGACATAAAAAACATGCTGTTTTTTTGAATTACGAGGCAAAGAATCTCTCTATTAAGTTAACAGAGTTAATCAGTTGTGGCAAATTGACATGCATCACCTAGAATCACTTTGGTGGGCCTATTGAAAAATTTCATAGAGCCAAATATTTTAAAAAATTATTTATTTTCATCCATATGCACATGTATATTTTTAAATTACAAAATTTCCTTCCATCCTCCCTATCCATTCCCTTCCCCTCAGTGATGAACAGTCAGGTTAGCATTGTACATTCATATTTTGATAAACATGTTTATGTAGTGGATTTTTTTAAAGGTTGATTTAAGTTAAATTTAATCAAATGTCCAAACTCTTCACCTGTGTTAGTATCAGGCTCAAAGGCCACTTATAAGAAGAAAAGAGACTGTCTACAGTCAAGAAGATAATGGCCCCTATTTTCCAATATCAATTATATTGTCACATAATGTTTATCAAATTTATCTCAATTAAGTTATTAACAGAATCTTTTGTCTTTAAAATATAAGAAGAAAACATGTTTTCAAGAATAGCCTAAAGGAGTGATTGGTCCCCCCCCATATTGGAAGTCTTCAAACTAAGTTGGCATGATATTTACCATATTGTACATTGTTATTTGAAGCTGTTGGGTTTAATTTAATTATTCCTTAAGTGCTGTGCCATCTAATTAGTTTTCTTTATGAAACAGGATCCCAAAATCCTAGCAGCCCTAGAAGCTTTTGGAAAATCAGAGAGTGATCTGGAGGGGAGGATAGTCTGTGTCTGCAGTGGCACCGACCTGGTGAACATCAGCTTCACTTATATGGTGGCAGAAAATCCAGAAGTTGCTAAGGTATGCTAAATTTAAATAATATCTATGTCTGTATGTATAGGTACTTTGTAGATTTCTTTTTTCTTTGCAGGAGTGTTTGTATAACAATGCAGCACGAGGAGACACTATTTTAGAAAGTTCACACATCTAGCGTAAATCACTTAACCTCTCTGGACATCTCTTTCCGTATGTGTAAAATGCGATATTTAGACTAGGTAATTTCTAAGATCCCTTCTAGCTTTAAACCTTAGACATTCATGTCCATTAAATGTGGGTGGACCTCAGGGCTATGTCTTGTTCACTTTTTCTTTGATATTTCACTTAGTGATGATTCTTAGATTTACTTGTCCAACCCTAACTTCTCTCCTATCATTGAGACTTATGATCTCTGACTTCCTATGAGATTTTCTCAAAAATCTTCATATCCCATAGACATCTTAAATATCCAAAACTGAACTCCTTATCTTTTTCCCATTTCTGAGAGGCTTGATTACTGTAGGGGGGGGATCAACATCCTCCCAGGCTCCCAGACTTACAACCTAGCTGCTATACTTAATTCTTCACACTCTCTCACCTGCCAGTATCCAGGCTATTTCCAAGTGCTATAGCTTTGACCTTCATAACATCTCTCATTTATATCACCTTTTCTCCTTTGAGAGTACCATTAGCCTGACACAGGTCTTCATCATTTCATGTCTAGACTATTTCAATGATCTCCCATTTGGTTTCTTGCTTTGAATATCTTTACTTGAACTTACTAAAACACAAGTCTGATCATGTTTCCTGCCTATTCAGTGGCTCCCTATAACCTCCACAATCAAATATAAAAATCCTTTTTCACTTTTAAAGACATTTACAACCTTGCCCCCTCCTTCCTTTCTGGGATTTTTATACCTCATTCCCCTTCACATATTGATCCAGTGACACTGACTTCTATTATATTTCTCTAACAAGACACTCTTCCAGACTCCAAGGCATTTTACTGGCTCTTCTCCATGCCTTATCTCTGTTGCCTGTGTCCTTTGGTTTCCCTGAATTTAAGTTAATATCCTACCTTTTGTATAAACCTTTTCTCAATCACTCTTTAATTCTCAAGCTTTTCTCTGTTGATTATTCTCAAATTATCCTATGTGTACATAGGTGTCTGCATGTTGCTACCTTTATTAAACTCTAAGATCCTTTAAACCAGGAACTTTTTTTACCTGACTGACTGAATCACAGAGTCTCAGATTTGGAAAGATCCTGAAAAACTTTTTCATGCCCAGTTCAACACATCGAGAAGTTGTTATTTGTAATTTTCATTTCAATTTCCAAAAAGAAGAACCCATTATTCTTTGCAGCATCCACTCACAGTTTTGTTTAACTTCAATCATCTCCTTTATAACTTCTACCTATTTTTCCTAGTTCTGTCCGCTGGAGCCAAGCCCAACTCTAACCCTTATTCCATTTGGATGTCATTCAAATACTTAGATAACTATCACATCTCTACTAAATCTACTCCTCTTTATATTAAATATCTCAATGTTATCCAGCAATCCTAATGTGGCATGACTTTGAGAACTTTCCTTAATCTAGATTTCCTCTTCTGGATGATTTATTTGCATTTTGTTTCTTCATCTGTTTTCTAAGATATAACTAAACAAAATTACTTAGAGGATTTTGTTCCTGAGTATAACATGAAGTTAAATTTTCTGTCCACTCCCTAAATTTGCATTATTAGCCTAATATTATCTGGTCTATGTTCCCATGTCCAATGAAATCATGTCATTATCAAATGAGATAATATTTGTAAAAAGGATTTAGCATAATGTCTTATACATATATAAATTCTGGTTTCCTTTTCTTCTCATTATTTAAACAATACATTTAAGCAGTGGATGACTGAGTCTAGGAATCTAACTTTTATGGATCTCTTTTCTTCTGGGACTGTATGCAAGGGAGAATGAAAAAGAACTCACAGAATCATTCAGACTAGAATGGATCTCAGAAACTCTACATTTAGTTCATTTTCCTCATTTATAAAATGCAGTTGAGTGACTTGGGCAGTGACATTCTAAAGGTAGAAGTGATAGTCATAAATAGAATCTAGAACTTCACATAGTAATGAATTCAAATAGTGGATTTTTTTGGTGTTTTCTTGTTTAGAATATCAGTTAATGATGATATGATATATTGAAAATAAATCTTAACTGAGTATTCTTTCCATCATATCATGATACTTTGGGTATCATGTGTAATTTGTGGGTCATAATTAGTAAGAGACAATGGAACATTTTTAGGTATAATAATTTTTCCACAGCTATTTTTTCATGTAAAGTAGTATTAATAAGATACATTGTGTTTTTGTGTTGCTCTACTTAGAACACTGTGTATTTTGAATGATTTGTTTAATTCTCTTGATCTAAACAAGCAAGGGGGGCACAACATTCTTTCTTTTTGGAGTTAAATTGTGTAAGTTTTTAAAGAAGATAGTTGTTTGTTTCTTTCCACAGATATATAATGCATATCTTTTCACTCTGTAATTCCCATTGCAACATTTATATTTTCAAATTTAACACTGCCCACTTACAGAATACTATGTATATAACTGAAGTACAAAGTATTTGGTATAACAAACTGTGGAAAATTAGCCCTAAGTACATGGTTACAATTTTATTTGCTGTCCCCTGCTAAAATTCCATCTTATATAAGAAATCTTCCCCAATTCCTCTAATGCTTTCCATCTATTGGTTATTTTCAGTTTATCTTATATGTAGCTTATTAGTACATTTTTGCTTTATGTTATCTTCCTTGTGAGACTGGGAACTCCTTGAGAGCAATGACTATATTTTGCCTTTCTTGGTTTCCTCACAACATCAGCATATGCCAACATAGTAGGGATTTAATAAATATTTATTGACTAACAATAGTAATGACTAAGGTGACCAGTCATAGAAAAACTGGGGGAAAAACCCCAGGACAACAGCAGTAAAGGAGTCATTAGAAATCACCAACTCCTGGGGTTCTTAACTTACAATCTAAAGCTGTTTTAAAATACTCCTTAATCTCTCTCTCTCTCTCTCTCTCTCTCTCTCTCTCTCTCTCTCTCTCTCTCTCTCTCTCTCTCCACACAGCTAGTAAGTATCAAGTACCTGAGGCTAGGTTTGAACTCAGGTCCTCCTGACTTCAAGACTAGTGTTTTATCCACTGTACAACCCAGATGCCCTTTAAAATATTATCTTATCTGCATTTCATTATAATTATTTTTTTCCTTTGTGTTTCATTTTATGTATTTATAAACATTATTCTGAGAAGAGGTCTTAGGTTTCTCTAATATGACAATGAGGTACATGACATAAATAAACAGATCCATGATATGTTTCATCCTCATCATTTTACAGGTGAGAAAACTGAACTTCATGCAGTTGTGGGACATTTGGGACACTAGAATTCTAAGTAATCCATGATACCATACATGTTAAACACATATACCCTGAGACTAAAAGTCATTAATTTTAACAGAGTTTTTACACTCCTGGGGTCTAATTTCTCTCAATTCTGAAGTATTTTCAGAGACTTGAATACAATAAATGGATAAGCCCTGTTATAGATTCTGTGTTCAGTTATATGAGGTTATTGAAGAGAGAAAACAAAATGAGTTAGAGCTTGAGGAGAGTACATCAGATACAGGGACCAGCATGAGCAAAGTTTTTTGAATGGGGTGACAGGAAGGCATTCAAGCAAGAACGTGCAATGTGAATGTTATGGACCATAAGAAATTTATTCTGAATTTCTCATAACCAATTGAGTTTTAAATCCCTAAAGGAAAATTTAATGTGAAATTCCTTTTATTGTAGTATTCATCAAGGTAACTGAGCTATTAGTGTATGCTTAACATGTACTTGGGACATAGGAGGTGTTTAATTGTTTGCTAATTAACTAAATAGATAACATAGGGTTACCCTGTAAAGAGTGAGATAGAGTAACTCCATTGCTCCTGGCTGCAGTAGCTCATAGTGAACTCCAGGAAAGAGAGCATGGTCTCCCAACACTACATTCTCACCAAATGAAATGCTTCTATGCCACAGTTTCTCATCTATAAAATGGAGATAATAATAGCAACTATCTCCTGGGGATTTTGTGAGGATAAAATAAGGTAATATTCATAAAAAGAGTTCCTGGATCATCTTTTATGTTAATTACTATCATCATCATCATCATCATCATCATTCTTTGTCCACTCTACCTTGCCATCTCTGGCACATTGATCAACAATAGGAATGTGATCCTAGAGGGATGGGCCAAACATTCTATCAATGCAGAAGTCATTGACCATTCACCTCAAGTTGAAGTCAATCAGTTTCCAACTGAAGAAGAGTGACAATGGCAAGTCCATTACTCATTCAAAAGCTGACTGAAATTTTCTAGGTTAGATGACATAAAGAAGTTATGCTTCAAGAATATGAGGATGCTTCCATAATCCATCTCTGTAAAGGTAAAAGGAATAGATTATCTGGTGACAATCACAGGGGTGTTTCTGATCATTGCTAGTAGGATTCTCAATAGTCTATCTTTCACTTGGAAGATGGTCACCTCCCTGAGAGCCAGTGTGGTTTCAGAAAGAGTGAAGGAACAGTTGATCTGGTTGGTGTTTGCTGTCCAACAATTCCATGAAAAATGCCATAAACAGAACAGACATCTATATACAACTTTTGTAGATCTGACGAAGGTCTTTGATATCATCACTCATGAGGGTTTATGTAAAATTATGTCAAAATTTCTTTACCCAGAGAAATTTGTCAGTATTGTATGTCTATTCCATGATGGTGTGCTTGCCCAGGTTCTGGATAGTGGATGATGCTCTCCAGGCTTTCCAGTCACCAATGGAGTGAAAAAATGTGTCTTTGCTCCCATGCTTTTTAACATTATGTTTTCAGTTATCCTTTACTGAGGATTTCTATGACCTGGAGGTCAGCTACTGCACTGATGGCAAATTCTTCTATTTGAAAAGACCTCAAGCCACGATCAAGGTGGAGGGAGTGTTGTTGCATGATGAAACAGTTTGGATCATTTTCTGCTGCTTATGCTAATTTTGGTCTACCAATTAACACCAAGAAACACTGGCTCCATCAGCCAGCACATCATCCATTTGTGGAATCACTGATTACAGCAAATGGAGAAGTTTTGAGTACTGTGAACTTACCTTGGCAGTGTCCTTTCCAGGGAGATATACATTGAAAATTAGGTTAACACAAACATTGCCAGAGTTAACTCAATATTTGGGAGGCTGCGAAAAAAAGTATGGGAGAGAAGCAGTATTAGACTGACTACTAAAACTGAAGATCTACAGAACCATTGTGCTGACCTCACTGCTATATACCTGTGAAACCTGAATAGTCTACCAGTACCATGTCAGAAAATTAAATTGTTTCCATTTAAATTGTCTTAGGAAGATTCTGAAGATCACCTGGCAGGAGAAGATATCAGGCACCAAGGTCCCTTCTTGAGCTAAACTGCCTAAGAATCCAACATTACAACAGAGAACACAAATACAGTGGGTTGGGCACATAGTTAGGATGCCAGAAGTACTCTTGCCAAAATAACTATTTTATGGAGAACTCACACAGGGCAAGTGCTCACAAGGGGGTCAGAAGAAGTGGTAATGAGACATCCTGAAAATCTCTTTTAAGAACTTTAGAATTGATTGTACAGCATGGGAGACACTAGCACAGGTCCACCTAACATGGTTGCCCTCATAAGTGAGGGAGCTTCACTCTGAGAAAGGTATAATTGAAGCAACTCAGAGGAAACGTGACATACTTAAGTTTAGAGTACCTACCCCAGGTGGGTTATTACATAGACTATTTGTGCCCATCCTATGGTAGAGCATTCTGAGCTCGTATAAGCCATAGTTGGGCACACTATAATTTGTCTCAAACATAGTGATGTCATTTTGGTCTTCTTTGATAAGGAAGGACAAGAACTTTGAATCAAATTAGCAGCTTCACAGATATTAATCCCAGAAGTGGACAGCTATTACACATTATAGCATTGGCTTGGCAGTGTCTGATCCTTGGTTTGATGACTATACAGGGAATTATTAGTAAATGTTCCCTTCCTGTTGAATTTTTATAGTGGCAACCATATATTGCCAAGTTCAGTTATTTGTCTTTTAAAGTAAAATTATACAAATAGTTTGACTTTTTAATCATTTTTAAGACCCACACATTAAAGCTTAGCTTCCCCATCTCTACAATTCTTCTATTTAGCTAGGATCTCTAGCAGAAAAACAAATTCCCAAAAGGAGAGGGTATATTTTTCAAATACACTGTATAATTACCTTTAGCTGTGATACTGTCAGAATTCATAAATGAAGCAAAATCAGCTGTGGTAAACACTATATAAGAGACCTTGTCATAAATCTTGAATACTTCTTATGTGCTCAATCAGGGGCCTTGTTCAAAATTGAGAATAGTTTCATAGGTAAGTAGGCAAATAGTAGACATATGTAAAATCATAATCTGACCAAGAGAAAACTGAGTCTACTCATGAATCTTGTAATCTATCTAGACTTAAAACCAGGTTAACCATTTTAACTTTTATTTTTTGGTGAAATTACTTGGTTTTTCTCCCTTCCAATTGCTTGTATGTCTAAAAACTTAGATTCAGAGTTTTGCATTTGAGAGGATCCCTGAAGATCAAGTGGCACAACTGTCCTCTCGCTATTTTTTTTTTTAGATAAGGAAACTGAAGCCTCATTGATACTTGCACAAGGTCATGTAGGTCTTAAAGGACTGTCAGAGTTTTATTTGAGGTCCTCTGATTCCAGGTCCAAATGGTCTTTCCATTTGTACCATATTGTCTCCTTTTATTAATGTTTCTTTTATTAGTGTTTCTATTAAATCTCTTAATCCAGAAAAAAATGAAAACATTAATATTTGGGGTGTTGGTGATCACATTCCACTATTACTACATGATATTGCTGTCCATTAAACACCTATATTTTTGGGTTTTGGGGTTCCCCCCAACATGTGAATTACTCTTACCTGGAATTTCCTGAATTCCTTGAAGAAAAGTTGCTATAATGGTAATACTAATCGCTACCCCAACCTTTCAATTGCAAAACATATTATTTCCTATATAAGTGTATTCTAGATATAATTACCTAGGAAAGATGTAGCAGGATCTAATGGATGAGAGTTGATTCAGGAAAATCAGGATTCAAGTAGTGCTTTAAAATATACTGTCTGGGGAGCCAAGATGGCGACATGAAGGGATCGAGTCTTAGGAGCTCTCTGATAAAAACTCATAAACTAAGGACTCTAACTAAACTTTCGAGAGACAGAACCCACAAAGGGACCCAGTGAGGCAGTTCTCCTACTCAAGGTAACCTGGAAAAGAGCAGAAAGGCTCTGCTCCCCGGGGCCGGAGGGGCAGCCCGCCAGAGCCAAAGAACTTCAGCCTCCCAGAGGCAGCCCCAGGGCGCTGGGAGCCTCAGCTCACAGCAGCGGGGGGAATCTCCTGAGCTGCACCCCAGGGAACACCGGCACAAAGTGGGGGAACAGCAGGGGACCTTTGCCAGAGCAAGCACGTAGAGCCCAGCCCCCAGGGCACACAGCCAGCAGCCTAGACCCAGAAACAGAAGCAGGTGGAGCCCTTAAGCAGGAGCCGCCAGGGCATGAGCCCATTGAGCTGAGGGAGGGGAGTGAAGAGAGACTGCAGAGCTCTGTCCTCTGCCCCTGGAACAGGACTCTGGAGCTCTGACCACATTCAGATACTGATTGCAGTCTAGGCCCCCCCCCCCCATAGAACATCACGGCCCCCCCACCTCATCCCCGTGGCAGAGGGGGGCACTTATGGTCATTCACAGACCAGGAGGGAGGACAGAACCTCACGCACTGAGACCCTTGTGGGAGTATCCCAAAAGCTCAGGAAGCACCCCCAAAAAAGAGGCTTAGGCTGGGAAAATGAACAAACAAAGAAACAAGAGGAAGACCATTGAGAAATATTTTGCAAATGAGCCCAAGAAGGATGGAAATATTCAGTCTGAAGATGAGGAAGCACAAGCTCCTGCATCTAAAGACTCCAAGAAAAACAGAAATTGGGCTCAGGCTATGACAGAGCTCAAAAAAGACTTCGAAAATCAAATGAGGGAGTTGGAAGAAAAACTTGGAAAAGAAAGGAGAGAGATGAAGGAAAAACGTGAAAATGAAGTCAGCAGCTTAGTCAAGGAAATCCAAAAAAATGCTGAAGAAAATAGCGTGCTAAAAAACAGCTTAGGTCAAATGGATAAAACAGTTCAAAAAGTTATTGAGCAGAAGAATGCTTTAAAAAGCAAAATTGGCCAGATAGAAAAAGAGATAAGAAAACTCTCTGAGGAGAATAAATCCTTCAGACAAAGAATAGAATTCAGGGAGATTGACGAATTTACCAGAAATCAGGAATCAATGCTTCAAAACCAAAAAAATGAAAAATTAGAAGAAAAGGTGAAATATCTCATTGAAAAAACAACTGATATGGAAAACAGACTTAGGAAAGATAATTTGAAAATTATTGGAATACCTGAAAGTCATGATCAGGAAAAGAGCCTTGACATCATTTTCAAAGAATTACTACAGGAAAATTGCCCTGATATTCTAGAAGCAGAGGGCAAAATAGAAATGGAGAGAATCCACCGATCTCCTCTCCCCCAAGAAAGAGATCCCAAAAAACCAACCCCTAGGAATATTATAGCCAAGTTCCAGAACTCCCAAGTCAAAGAGAAAATATTACAAGCAGCCAGAATCACACAGTCCAAATATCGTGGAGCTGCAGTCAGGATCACACAGGACTTAGCAGCAGCTACATTGGAAGCTCGTAGGGCTTGGAATACAATATATCGGAAGGCAAGAGAGCTTAGAATGCAGCCAAGAATGAACTACCCAGCAAGGCTGAATGTCCTCTTCCAGGGAAAAAGACGGACTTTCAATGAACCAGGGGAATTTCAAAGGTTCCTTTTGGAATGGCCAGAGCTGAACAGAAGGTTTGATCTTCAGATACAGGACTCAGGTGAAGCATGGAGATTGGAGGAGAGGGGGGAAATATGAGGGACTTAATGAGGATGAACTGCATGTATAGAAAAATGATACTGATAATATTCATATGAACCATCTCAGTTAATAGAGCAGGTAGAGGGAGCTTTTATAGTTGAAGCACAGGAGAAAGCTGAATTTGAAGATAAAATATGGTGTAAAAATGGAGTCAATAAGAAAAAAAGGGAAATGGAATGGGAGAAAGAAAAAGGAGAGGGGGAATAGTCCAAGCTATTTCGCATAATAAGATTTTTTTTATTACAATGAGCTATTGCAATGATATGGAAGGGGGGAGGCAAGGGGGAATGAGGGAAACTTTGCTCTCATCAGAGATGGCTAGGAGAGGAAACAGCAAATATACTCAATGCGGTATAGATATCTGGAGTAAGAAGGAGGGGGAGCAGGGGAAAGGGATGGGGATGTGAATAAAGGAGGAGAGGATGGACCATGGGGGGACAGTGGTCAGATATAACACATTTTCTTTTTTTTGCTTCTTGCAAGGGGCTGGGATTGGATGGCCTGCCCAGGACCATAGGGCCAGGTGGATTCTGGGCCTAAGGGGTGGTATGGGGGCTCAGGGCTTCTTGGCCCCAGGACCAGGGATCTGTCTGCTGCGCCACTCAGCAACCCTACAGCAGAGTCAGAGTGAAAGGAGAGAGAAAATATAGTACATGGTAGTGGAGAAATAAGAAAGGAGGGAGTTGCGATCAGCAATGGCAATGTCGGAAAAATATGGAAGTAACTTTTGTGATGGACTTATCATAAAGAATGTGATCCACTCACGACAGAGTTGATGGTGTTGGAACAAAGACTGAAACACATTTTTGTTATTATTATTATTTGGGGGAGGGTGCAGGGCAAGTGGGGCTGGGTGGCCTGCCTGGGGCCACATAGCAGGGTGATCATTGGGTGTCTGGGGCTGGATTCAGATATGGATAGATAAATAGATAGATAGATAAATGAATTATAAATTAGAAAGTGCCAACCCACATTAGTAGAATGGTTTCCTCATATAAGTTTCTCTATATTAGTGAAATCACAGGTCCAGGCCTTACATTTATTCCTGTAATAGTTACCACCAATGGTATATTATTCTTCTGGGTTGGTTTAAAAGTGAGATACATGAGAGATTACTATAGATATAAAGGACAATAAGACATTATCTCTTGAATTAGTATGAAATTCTAAAGAACTAGAGTGTCTTAGAGGAAGAAGGGGGTCTAAGTGAAGATTTTTACCTCCTTATTTCACAGGAGAAATAATAGACTTTCAGAGAGATAAAATGGAGAGACTAGGACTTGAATCCAAAGCTTCTGTCTGTTTAGAATCTGAATGATTTAAAGCAAATCTATCTTTACTGATCAGTTAGAGAATAATTATCTTTATCTAGGTGGAAGGAAAATATGGGGGTAAATTCATATAAGAGAATTAAAATGTCCTTACCACTTTATCATGCAAATGAATTAATTACTTATTCTAAGATCTAAATTCTAAAAATTGAGTATTCATCTTTAAATCCTCTAATTGAGACCAAAAGGGAATTTCATGTCACATTTACCTAAATAAAATACTTTGTCACACTATCACTCTTATGGAGAATTTTTTCTTTTTTTTTTTTTTTGCAAGGCAATGGGGTTAAGTGACTTGCTCAAGGTCACTGATCCAATAAGTATCAAGTGCCTGAGGACAGTTTTGAACTCAGATTCTTCTTACTCCAGGATCAGTGCTCTAGCTGCAGCACCACTTTAGTGCCCCTGATTTCTTTTCTAAATTGAATATTGGTAGGGATGTAAAACCAATCCTTCGTCTATTCAAACCACAATTATTAACTTATACTTCTATAAAAGTGGCCCATTTTATGTGCCTATGTTTTTTATCTTTCTGAGTACAGAATGGAGATTTTTATCATTTTTCCTTGTTCACATAGGTATTATGATTAAGTAAAATTAAGTAAAATGATATTCATCAAGTCCCAGATTTTCTTAGAAAAGAGGTGCCAAATAAATAGACTATCATTTTGTCTACATCACTTGTGACAATGAAAATGTTTCTAGTTTTATTGTTCAGAGGTGACTATAAAAAACACTTATTCATTCCCTTATTATTCCTTTTTGTTCATCTAATTGAATTATTGAAACACACAAGTATTAATTTATATATCGATACATGTATATTTATAAATAAGTATATATATATGTGTGTGTGTGTATGTATACAGACAGTTCTCAATTTATGTAAATTCACATTATACAAATTCAACTTTACATAAAAAATTCTCCTTGGTGCTCCTTGGTTTGGTGTTCTGTGGTTCCTCCTTTCATCTAACAAAGAAATGAACAAACTAAAAACTAAACTAAAAAAAATCCTTCAAGTGAAAATAGGAGAATGGATCTGACCTCTGACATGGTTTGAGACCTCCTGTGTTGAGAGGGGAGATGTTAACACATGTTCCACCCACTGTCTGTCTTCTGTTTGTCTTCAGGTACCAAGTATCTGTCCATGGTTCCAAAGGTTAGTTCTCTCATGGGTCTATGACTGGTCTCCCTCCGTTTGCCTCTCCAATATGTTCTTCCTCTCAATTCCAGCCAAGACCCCCACTTAACTGGTTTGGTCCCCCACCTGTTCCTTCTCCTCTCCCCTCTCTCTCACTCCTGTTCCTTGGGCTGGCCTCCTGCTTCCATGAACCACTGGCCCCCTACCTCCCTGTCTCCTCTACTTCCTCCATTTCTTCCCCATATAAGTGGACAAATTGATATTACATATAAAAGTAGAGGTTTGTTGGAACTGTCCATTTTATTTAAGTACTATTTGTGTATGAATATATATATATATATATATATGCATGGTTACATGCGTACATATGTACATAATGTATATAATGTTAGAGATAACTTCAAGTCAAACTGTTATTACTGGTCTGAAAGGAGGCCTGGCCAAGCTCTAATTTTTGCATTTGTTGATTCCATTTAATACCTCAGTTCATGAGATCAAAGAGAGACATACAACTCTAATAATGACTGAACGACTGTGAAAACTATTTTTGAATATAGACTGAATAAATATCTTAAAACAGTAGTTGACAGGGAAAACATATGGAATTCCACAGTGTTATTTTTAGAACCACTTTTCTAGATAGAACTGGACTTTAATGGAGAATCCATGACAATATTCCAGGTTTTAACCCGATGCCTTGGCCTCCTTCCATTGGAGATTATTATTTTCTGATTATCCAAATCCTTCCTTAGTTCCTAATTGGACAACTTAGCTGGCATTTCCTCTCCCTAAAAGCTTTCTGGTTTTCTATATTGATGTCAAATTGCAGCTACATTTATCTAGGATGCTTTAGGGAGAATGGAAGAGTGAATGAATGGAAGAATGGGTGGTGTCAATATCTAGTTGTGACCTGATCTCATAAAAACGAAAAGTTCCATGTAGTAAAATCATTTATCACTTCCGACTCTTAGATTCTAATAACATTTTCTGTGCCTACAGCTTTCCTATGAGTATAGGAGGCATTCAAAGTAAAACATAAGCATATCATATACATAATTCATATGCCCATTTCTTTAGTTAGAAAAGTCACTCTTTTCTTGTTTTATTTTTCTTCTCTCCAAATGCAACCAAGTTTTGCAATCATGATCTCTCTGGTGAATTAAATAGAGTTCAGCTATGTTTTTTTAAATTGTAACTGGTAGTGAATGTCAAACTGAAATTGCATTCACCGAAGACAAAATTAAGATGTAGTTCTCATTTCAAAAACGAAAAGTCAAATAGAACTCTATTATTTTATGCCACACTTAATTTTCCTTTATCCATAAAATAAGCTGCTGTTATAAGGTTCCAAATTCAAAATAGAATTAATCAACCTACATATTGCATGTTCTATTTTATACAAATTGCAAATAACTATTTAACTTCCCAAGTTGTACTTTCCAACAAAATTCTCCAGATAATTTATATGAATGAATACCTTAGAAATTAAATATAAAATGGAATTTGTTTCTTTACATATTTAAGTTGACCTGACATTAATCTCATCTTTAAAAAAAATTGATGATATCTCAAAATTGAGTTACTTTCACTGCCTTATCCTAGAAGAGGGAATTGAGTAGCTTAAGGTAATATATGTTACACAAGATGAACAGATCATAGTAGAGAGTTCTGACAAAAGGTGATCCACTGGAGAAGGAAATGGAAAACTTCTCCAGTATCTTTGTCAAGAAAACTTCATGGACAGTACTAAATGATAGAAGAAATTACATGAGAAGATGAACACTGTTGGCTATAAAGTGTCCTACATTACTACTGGGATGGAGTGGAAGATCACCACAAATGCTCAAATACAATGATTTGACTGGGTCAAAACTAGAAGGAAGTTCAGCTGCAGATGTGTCTGATGAACAGAAAGTCTAATGCTGCAAAGTTCAGAATTGCATAGTAACCTGAAATATAAGGTCTGTCAACCAAGGTAGGCTGGATGTGGTCAAACAGAAAAAGGGGGGGAATAAACATTGACATATTGTATTTCAGTGATCTTAAATAAATGGATATGGGTGAATTTAATTCAGACAATCACTCTATATACCACTCTAGGAAAGAATCCCTCCAAAGAAGTGGAGCAGCCCTTATATCAATAAATGAATGAAAAAAAGAGAACTGCAGAATAATCTAAAAAAAGACATAATGATACCTGTTTGAATCCAAGGCAAACCATTCAACATCATAGTAACAGAAGTTTAGCTCTAATCACTGATGCTGGAGTGACTAAAATTAATCAGTTCTATAAAAATTTACAACATTTTCTAGAAATAGCATCAAAAACATTTCATTTATTATAGGAGATTATAATGCTAAAGACAGAAATCAAAAAGGATAACTAGAATAACAGATCAATTTGGCTTTGGGGTACAAAGTGAAGCAGGACAGAGACTAATAGGATTTTGTTAAGATAACTTGATTATCATAGCAAACACTTTGTTTTCTAAGAACCAAAAAAGTGATTCTAAATATGGATATCATCCAATGGTCAATATCCAAATCAGATCAATCATGTACTTTGTGGCAAAAAGTTGTGTGTTCTATATAGTAAGTTAAAACAAGATCTGGAGTTGACGGTGGCTCAGGTCATGAGTTTCTTACTGCTATGTTCAGACTTAATTGGAGAAAGTAGGGAAAACCTGCAAACATTGTAATTATGAAATAACATCCCTTATGAATATAAAATGAAGATAACGAATGGATTTAAGGTATTATACCTGGTACATAGATGCCTGAAGAACTATGGACAGACATTTGCAATGTTTTATAGGAGGCAACAACAAAAAGTATTTTTAAAAAAAGAGCAGAGTTAGTTCTATAAGACAGCAGGAACACTAATGGAAGACCCTTTCCCCCAAGATGGCACCTAAGGTGAAGAAGGAAGCAGTTGTATTCCCCCAAACAGAAGTCATATTCAAGGTTTTGAAGGCAAAGAAGGGAATATTGAAGATTAACACTCAAAAAAATTTTAAAGAATGAATTATTGGGAGCTGTTCACATCATTTCCTGGCAAGTAGAGAGAAAAGCAATGCAAGTGTCAGCTTTTAAAGGGTGTCCATAGCCACAAAAAGAAGATCCACATGTTCCCCATTTTCAAGTAACCCAAAACACTAAGAGTTCGAAGGCAGTCCAAATACTCTTAGAAATATGCCCTTGGGGCAGCTAGATGGTGCAGTGGACAGTGTACCAGCCCTGGAATCAGGAGGGCCTGAGTCCAAATCTAGTCTCAGAAACTTAATAATTACCTAGTTGTGTGACCTTGGACAAGTCACTTAACCCCATTGTTTTACAAAAACCAAAAGAAAAAAGATAAAAAGAAACATAACATACCCTTCCAAGAAACAAACTCATCATGTCATCATTAAATTCCCTTGACTACTGTCTGCTATAAAAAAAGATTAAGAACAAAAACATCCTCATCTTTGTTGTGGACATCAAGACTAACAAACTTCAGATCAAGCAGGTAGCAAAGAAGCTATATGACCAAGCTCAACACACTGTGGCCAAGGACAACATACTGATCCAGCCTGTTGGAGAGAAAAAGACCTAGGTGTGACATACTCCAGATTATGATACTTCAGATGTTAGCCACAAAATTGGAATCATCTAAATTGTGTCCAACTATCCCACTCCATCTACTATAAAATTTTTCTAGTAAAAGAAAGAAACATGAAAGAAAAGAAAAAAGAAGAACAAGAAGGAAAATTGGCTGTCTGGTAAGACTTTATAAGAAGCTGAGAAAGAAGGAAAGCAAAAAAAAGTCAAAGAGAAAGGGAACAAGGTGGGAACTGAATGCAGAATTCCAGAGAATAACAAGGAGAAATCAAGTTTTCTAAAATAAGCAATAAAGAAATAGAAGAAAACAGAATGGAAAAGATAAGAAATCTCTTCAAGAAAATTGGAGACATCAAGGAAAAGTTTCATACAAAATGGACATGATAAAAGACAAAAATGATAAAAGTAGAAGAAATTAAAAAGAAGTTGCAGCACTACTCAAAACAACTATATAAAAAATGATTTTTAACATTTTACCATGATAACCATGATGTTGTTGGTTAGTGAGCTAGAACCAGACATCTTGAAGGATGACATCAAATGGACTTTAGGAATCATTGCTAACAATAAGACTAGAGCATGTGATGTATTATAACTGAGCTAGTTAGATCCTAAATCCTAAAGTATGATGCTATTAAGGAGCTGCACTCAATATGCTAGTAATTTGGAAAATTCAACAGTAGCTATAAGATTGGAAAAGATCTGTTTGTACCCAAAGGGTAATATCAAGGAATATTCAAATTAACAAATAATTACATTCATTTCACACACCAGCATGATTATACTTAAGATTCTGCAAATTAGGCTTCAGCAATATGCAAACTGAGAATTACCAGAGAGAGAAACTAGAGATCAAATTGCCAAAATTCATTGGATTTGGAAAAAGCAAAGGACTTACAGGAGAAAAATTATTTACTTCTGCTTCATTGAAAATTCCAGATCATTTTATCTGTCCTTGATGAACCTGAATGCAGGCCAAGAAGCAACATTTAGAACCAAATACAGACCAACTGATTGGTTTAAAATTGGGAAATGTATGACAAGTCTGTATATTGTCACCATATTAACTTATATTCAGAGGATATCATATGAAATGCTAGGTTGGATGAATTAAAAATTGAGATAAAGTTGCTGGTAGAAATATCAAGAATCTCAGATATTCAGATGACAGCACTATAATAGAAGAAAGTGAAGAGGAATCAAGAAACCTCTTGAAGGCGAAAAAGCTGACTTGATGCTTAACATTAAAAAAAAAAAACAACTAAGCTATTGCCAACTGGTCACATCACTTCCTGGCAAGCAGAGAGAGAAGAAATGCAGCTGCCAGTTTTCAATAATCTTTACTTCAAAGATCATTACAGATAGCAACAGGAGTCATGAAATTAAAAGATACATGCTTCTTCAAGGGAAAGCTATGACAAAACTGGATAGCATACTAATGAGAGAAATCACCTTGGTGACAAAGGTCATATAGCCAAAGCTGTTTGTTTGCTTGCTTTTTTCCCAGTAGCAATGTATGATATATGACTTGAGGCTTTTGAATTGTAGTGCTGGAGAATACTTTTGAGTGTCCCTTGCAAATTGGCTTTCTGGTAAGACTGGTAAGAAAGAAGGAAAGCAAAAGAGAAAAGAGAAAGAGGTGGGAACTGAATGCAGAAGTCCAGAGAATAAGAAAGAGAAATAAGGTTTTCTAAAATAAGCAATAAAGAAATAGAAGGAAAACAATAGAATGGGAAAGACTTGAAGAAATCTCTTCAAGAACATGGAGTTTCCTTCATGCAACAAGGTGATCAAATAAGTCATTACTTAAAGGAATGAATTCACACTATTCACTGGAATATCATACACCAAAGTTGAAACTTAAGAACTTTGGCCAAATAAGAAGATGAAACTTTTTAGAAAAGACTCTGGTGTAGAGAAATATTGAAGGCAAAAAGGAAAAGAGGAAGGCAGAGTATAAGATGGATAAATAGTGTCATCAA
The DNA here is from genome assembly GCF_037893015.1 of Macrotis lagotis. NCBI lineage: Eukaryota > Metazoa > Chordata > Mammalia > Peramelemorphia > Peramelidae > Macrotis > Macrotis lagotis. The sequence goes on along the minus strand of NC_133658.1, from coordinate 182,788,970 downwards.
AACAAAAACCATGAACTTGAACAGAATTTGGGAAACAGTGAAGGACAGAAGAGACTGTGGGATATTTCTGGAAGTCCATGGGGTCAGACACAACTAAACAATAGCCACAAAGTTGAGATTTAAATACAGATGCAAAAATGCATTTCATCTTCATATTCTTTTCTTGGTTGCAATTAAGTGGTTGTTAAATTAAAATGAGAATTATATAGATTCTTTCTACCACTTCTATGCCCAGTATACTCCAATAACCACTAACCTACCTCCCTCAGCATTTCTTCTCCTTTGGCTTCTCTCACTTCAATACACTTAGAGGAGACAGCATAAATAAGGAATTCAAACAAAATTTTGTTAGTTAGAATGAATTCCTTGTAGAGAGAGAGATTTAAAAATCAACTTGTACCATTTCACTCTCTATTTAATAGAATTCTCTGAAATTAGACTTCTAAAATGCTTTTTCTTTGGATCAATTTCTCATCCAGAAAAGTCACTTTAGTAAACAGATTTCTATCCTTAATACAGTATAGACTGAGGTAGAATTTTAATTATTATGTATTAAAATGTGTTAATATCTGATATTTGTATTGTCACTTTTCCAGAAATATTAATGAGTTTTAAAATATAGGTCTATGAAAATGTGCAAGTCTCTTTAATTTCAATTACCCATTGCCAAGACAGCCTGAGTTTGCATAGTATGATGCTTGAGACATTCTCTGAGCTTATTTCTTTATCTGTTGAATTTGTATAAGTATCTTGCACAATTTAGCTTACAAAGTACTTGTGCATATAGGATTTTAAAGTATTGCACACATTTGTGCTATTTTGATTGTTGTGTTGATGGATGTGCAAGAACTACAAGACTTTCCCACCATAAATAAACATATAATCTATTTGAAGAAGTATAGACTTTAAATAAATGAAATATCTCTAATAGGAATAATACAAGAATTAGTTAATAAATAACTCCTTAAGTTCTAGGTACAAACCAGCATGCAGTAGAGTTTTAGAGAAGGAAAAGGGTAGTTAGTTGGCACAATGGATAGAGCACTGGTTTGGAGTCAGGAGGACCTGAGTTCAAATTTGACCTCAGACAATAATTACCTAGCTCTGTGTGACCTTGGGCAAGTCACTTAACCCAATTGCCTTGCAAAAAAGCAAAAAAATAAAAATAATAATAGAGGAGGAAATGATTAATATGGGCTGAGATTTGGTGATATACAATATGGAGGATATGAATCCACAACTTGACTTAGAAGAAAGTATAGAATTTACGTTATGAGAGCTGAACAGGGAGGGCATTTCTGAAGATAAGAATGATTAAGACATATATAAGAATTGTAACAGAACAGTTTTGGTTACAGGCCAGTAATTTTATTAAGATTAAGCTAGAAATATCATTAACTAGATAAATTAGAATCATTTAATTACCCTCAACCTCAAATTAACTGTTTATTTCAGCAAATTTTTTTTATTATAACATAGTTGTCAGTTAAAGATGAATGCCATCAGTCAATGGAAAAGAGAAAACCATTGAAGTTTTCAAACAAGAGAGTAATATGATATGATAAAAGTTGTTGGAAAAATTAAAAATACATTGGTTTATAAAGTGAACTAGAAGTAAGATGGATTATAAGAGACTTGACAAAGAGTGAAAGTCATTATATCAGACACTGAGATAATTAAAAAAGCATATGAAATATAGTTCCTGCTCCTAAAGGACTTAGTGTTTCACATTGTCGTCATATTTCAGTAAAGCTAAGTGAGAATTATTAAGCATCTCACCTAAGGAAGTGCCACGCCTCTGAGAAATGTCTGCACCAAGTTATTCATTGTTTTGGAGAACAGAAATTTGTTCTTTTAAAAAACCAAACAAAAAAAGTGACATTCATATTTATAAAGTAATGGAGACAGTTCTCCACTCAGTAAAGAGGTAGATTTGTTGCTAATTAATTGAAATGTCTTCACCAAATATCTTCATCTTTCAAAACTATGAATGTTATATTTCTGTAAGCTTTTTGGGTAAGATATTTACAGAATTAACTTGTCTTTTGATTTTCAATTTCCATACTAAATCTGATTGATAATGTTCATAATGAAGAAATAAGTCACTGAATTTTTCATTTTAATATGTTCATCGGCTTTTAATGACAGTCATTCTTTCTATCTAGGTGTTAACCCTTTTGTTAAATAACAATAATTAGACTCATTTCTTTTATTGTTAAGTTCTTGTAAAGCAAATGAAGCTTCCTTTCCTAGCCTCCTACCATCCCTTTCAGGTTCTCTTATATTTGCTGAGCCTCCTCTTCCTTGATGCCTTCCAGGTTCTTATCCCACTTATTCTATCTTTACTTTAGCTCCCCAAAAGCCAGACTTCATTATGTTCCTTATCCTCCTTCTTTCTTTATCAAAACTATCCCCTTGCATCTCAGCTAATCAGTTGTTAGGAAATTAATTGACTCAGTTTTGAATGATTGATAGTCACTTAATATATATCCCTAAATATCTTATTTATTCATTCAACAGTTATTGATCATTGAATTATAGAATGTTAGAGTTAACAAAGATATCTTCTAATTCCACCCAAAATCATAGAAGTTATTTTTAATTCAACAAATACTAAGTTCATACTGTATGCAAAGCACTCTTAGGAGCAAAGAATTGAAGTAATCAAATTGTTGTTATCTTCAAGAAGTATACCATACCATAGCATCTAAGTAATAAAACAAGATTATCTGTGATTAATAAATGAGGAACATGAATGAAAATTGGTAAAATTAGGGAAGTAGGGTTAGATCAATGTGTACCATAATGGAAGTTATGGTTGCCTAGTGGATAGAGTGGACTTAAAGATAGAAAGGTTTAAGTTCAAATCCTATCTCAGATGCTTACTTGTTTCAGCCTTAGTTCCATCATTTATAAAATTATTCTTAATAATTTTTTTATTAGAATAAGAAAGGGAGGACTGCTGGAAGGTATTAGGATCATCCTGGGATGTGAAAAATGAATGCATTTTAGATGAGTGGAGAAGAGAGGAAAGAACATTCTAAGCAGGGGGAAGGTATATACAAAGCCTTGGATCATGAAGAAATAACAAAGAAACTATTCTTATGTGCAGGGAACTTGCTCCAAACAGACCAAGAAGTTTAGAATTTAACTAGTCTACAGCTAGGTGAGTTAGAAGGGTGTCAACCCCAAACCTCTAAAGATTTTGCTGGATAGAATGGAATTTGTTCCAAAAGCCACGAAGGCAGATGAAACAGACTTTGTGGAACCCTTAGAACTTGGTTAGACATCAAAGAAGCCAAGGTCATCTACCTCATCCCAGAACTTTCTCATTTGTCTTTTGTTAGGACTTTTGTTCTGACCATGGAATTCAAAGATTTCAGAAGAGAGAGAGTGAGAGTTTGATCTTGTATAACTCTGTCACATTTAAATAAAATTCATAGGCATCACCCCAAAGGTTCATCATCAATAACAACAACCAATAGACTACTAGGAGGTTCTGGAAAGTCTTGAATGGCAGAAGGAAGGTGCACATCATTGAAATTATATTTTGGGAATATTTGTGTTTGCAGTAAATTGCAAGAAATTGTTGAAATAATCCATGTATGCGGGTATTAAAGGTTCAGACTAGGAAAGTGGCAGTGGGGATAGAAAGAAACAAATATGAATTCAAATGAAGGAAACAAAATTGCTAATGGCATACAGGGATATACCTATAAGATAAAGAGGAAGAAACAAAGAATGTTGCCAATATTTTCAGCTCCAGTGATTAAGAAAATTAGTAATATATCTAAGACAAATAAAACATTTGGAAAAGAAAATTATTCTGGGCAGAAAATGTATCCCCAACAATATAACTACAAGAATTGAAGAACTGTAGTACATGGAAGGTAATTTGGAAGCACTAGTGATATAAAGATTAAGAAAATGAATGAGTTCCCAACCTCAAGGACTCATTACTTGATGGCACTTAACTAATAAAGCAACATTACATGATATTGTACTCCCAAAGAGGCAATACCTGATATGGACAATCACTGCACTAGGAGTTAAAACTCTAAAAATAATGGTGATTGTAAGTCAATTACATTTATATAGTGCTTTAAAATTTATAAAATACTTTTCTTGCAATAATGCTGGTTATTTACTACAATTATATAGTAATAATAACTATTATTATTTCTCATTTTCCATATGAGGAGAAACTAAGACTCACTGAAGTTAACTCATTTGCTCAAGGTCACAACCCTAGGAAGTATCACATCGTATATTCTGCCAGTATGTATGGTTATCACTTTTCATTACTATCCTGTTACTTCATTTTATATGCTTTTTATTTTTTTTTTGAGAGCTCACAGTGAAAATAAATTTGAATATACAATTCTTTCTCTAAATTAGTTAGATCTACTCTAAAGTAAATCTGGTTCTTAAAAATCCTTACTCACAAACCCTAAACTAGCCTAGAGGAGCTCTTATAACTCTTTCCAAGATGTAAATTTATCTGCATCAGGAAACAGATCTCACTCAGCTTATATGAAGTGAGTAACATTCCACAGTCAGCTCACTTGGGTAGTCATCGGCTGTGAATGCTCTTGTGTCTTTGGCAGTAATTTTTGCAAAATCATTGTAATCTTTTGAATGGGAAATATTTAAATCACTGACTCTAAGAAGATAATAGCATCCATTCTCCTCTATGATTCCTTGACTAAGGTAGTAATGATAATCCTGCAGATGGAATGCAAAAATAGGAGAGCTTGTCATGTCTTTGTTGGCTATTCTCTTCTCCTTAGTATCTGAGAAAGAAAATGTCTTGGATCTTTCTTGGATCTTAATGTAATAATAAATAGCCTTGCTTTTTCAGAAACCTTTTATTCTCCTGACAACTATCATTCAAAACATTGATGAGCTTAATGGCAAATTCACTATGCTACTAGTGGCTCATCAATATTGTCCTCTTCCAAAAACCTTTTTGTGTGTGTTTTCAACCATGGAAAAATTAGCTAACTCTGTGACTTTGTATTACAAAAATTACTAGGTAAGAGGAATGTGATATTAATTAATATGATTGGAATTTTAAAATTTTTGGAAGTAGAATTTTTATTGATCTTAAATTCATACCTAGTTCCAACATTTGTCTAGCTAGGTTCTATTGTCAAGTTGATGGTAAATCAAATTCATTTGGAATTTTAATTATGACATACATTCATTGGTCTCTGGGTTCATTTTGTGTCATTCAATATGTAGTGCTAGAAAGAAGAACAGATGGAGAGTCAGAAAATGATTTTTCTAACTGGTGTTATATAGGATCTTCAAGGTGTCACTTAGCCTTTGTATATACCACAGTTTCCCCATCTGTAAAATGAAGAGGATGAATTCAATGACCTCGGAGTCCCAATCTTAAAATATTATGATTCTAATAATGCCTTTTTAAAGTTTTTTTTTTAAATTGGGGGGTAGTCAGGTGTTGTAATGAATAGAGTACTGGCCCTGGAATCAGGAGGACCTGAGTTCAAATTTGACCTCAGACACTTAATAACCACTTAACTGTGTGACCTTGGGAAAGTCACTTAACCCCATTGCCTTGCAAACCCCCCAAAATAAACAAAAAAGTTTTTCATTTAGCTACATGGATGAGATAATTTAATGGGAACATCTTTAACCTGAATAATTTTGCCCAAAGTGGCAGCATTTTATGATCTAGTCAGGTTTCCTTTTTTCTTATGAAAGCAGAAGTTATTACCTATTCTCATGAAGAATTTTTTCCTTGGAACTTGAATTTATTTCCAGAACCTAATTAACATGAGAGAGAGATTTCTTAAAAGGTTTTAGAAAACTATTTAAGGATTTTGAGCAGAGAGTTACCACATGTTTAAGATCTTAAGGAATATAAGAAAGATTGATCTGGCTACAGTGTGAAGTATGGAGAGGAGAAAAAAAATGGACACCAGAAAACTACCTAGGAATCTGTTACAGTTATTTGGGAGGGTAGAAATGAGGTCTTAACCAAGGATAATGATCTGTGGAATTTAAAGAAGATATTTTAAAGTCAAATAGATGGGAATAATTTTCTGTAATAGTAGGTTAGGGAGAAAAGAGGATGGATGGATGGAAGGATGAATGGATGGATGGATGAATGGATGGATGGATGGAAGTACAGAAAGGTAGATGGATAGATAGTAGTTAGAGCATTTATAAATTTTGGCAGTATGTCAGATACTGTTAGAACCACAGAAAACAAAAAAAAAAGCACACAAGACAGTCTTCCTCTCAAGGACTTACATTGTACTGGAGGAAGACAACAAATGAATGGAAAATAGGAAAGGGCAGGAGCATGGTATAGAAGTGACTAGGAAGTAGCAAAAATAATAAGTCCTTTTTCTGGACATGCAAAATTCACTCTTCAAAACAGTGTCCCAGAAGTGAAGTCTGAGCTTCCTGCGCAGTTTAGGGGAGAATGGTGAGGAAGCCAGGGTATGATTGCCATTTTGGAGACAGTCAGAAAGGTCAAAAGTAATATTAAGATTTTAACTGCAAGTCCAAATAAATGGCAACATCGACAGAAATAGAAAGAGTCAAAAGGGGGGGGAGCAGGTTTGGTGGGAAAGTTAATTAGTTCCATTTTGAATATGTTAAGTTTTAGGTGCTGATAAGACAAGGAATTGGAGATGTCCTGTATATGTGTATTTGAAGAATCTTAATGGAAAGGTCAGGGCTATACAGATTCAGGAGTCATCTGCTTTGAGATAGTAGTTGAAACTGAAAGTTAATGAGATAATCAAGGCACAGAGATTAGGAAAAGAAGAGAAGGCCCAGAACATCTTTTATGAGAATAATAGTTTAAACTATGTTTACAATTCATATCTTACAAAGCATTTTCCCTAATGTTTTATGAGGAAGGTAGCCATTCCAATTGATACCTACAAAAGACCCAAGAGAAAAATTGAGTCCTCTTAATTAAGAGGAAAACCAAGAGAAGACAGCCTTTCAAAAAACAAGGCAAGAATTGTACAAATTAACAAGAACATTGTGAGTGGATCATCCTTGATGGATGCAGCTGCTCTCAGCATTTCGGAGAGCTAGGACAAGCCTAGGAGACCTGCTATGGACAATGCCATCCCCATACAGATGAAGAAAAGAAGGGGCGGGAAGACACTACATTTAATTTTTTAAAAATTCTCTTATTTCTTTACTATCTCATGGCTTTCTTTCTTTTCCCTTAATCCTAATTCCTCATAAAAATGACTAATCTGTAAACATGTTTAACACAAATGTGCATGTACAATATTCACCTGACTATTCACCACTGGGGTGGTGGGAAGGGAGGGAGGAAGAAAATTATGTAACTTAAAATATACATATGCATGTGAATGAATGTTGAAATACTTTCATAACATGTAATTGGAGAAATAAAATAAAATATCAATTGTAAAAAAAAACAAGGCAAGAGAATATGCAGAAGGCATCTGCCATATTCTCTAAATGGTTCTGGCAGATTGAGGACTGAGTTAAGGCTTATGTGAATTTGGGAAATTTAAATTCATTGCTTCAGTTATCACTTTGTTTGGAAACTAAGAGGATTGGACTAGGCAATCTCTTAAATTCTTTTCCACTTTTGAATCTCATGATTCTTTAATCCTATTATTTAGCAGTAAGGCATTTGGTGGAGAGGTGGCATGACATAATGGATAAAGACCTTGACTCTTGCTAACCTTTGTAAGACTGGATCCAGTTGCCTTCCCTGACACATCTCTAAGTCTGAAAGTGGAAAGTATTCAGTGATCTGCATTTGTAAAGAGAGTTGCCTCATCTGGAGGAAATCCCTCTTCTGTCCCTTCCACCAAAGAATAGAAGAAAGAATTAAAATTAAAAGGGTATTGATGACATCCAAAATAATTTTCCAGACAAGAACATTTGTCTCCTGTCTGATTAAATAGATTGTCTCTCAGAGATCAATCATTCCTTACCTAATTGTCATTGAATTGCCTAAAAGTTATCTATCAATATCTCTCTATATAAGTCTCTATACTTAAGGATTTTGCCAAGAAATCTATGAACTTTATTTTGCTGAAATGTTTAATAAAGTTTGCCCATTTCTGGCAGTATAATATCCATGCCCATATTTACCAGTTTAGTCTCTCTGCAAACATTTGTTATTGTTATTGGTTATAATATGACAATGGTAGGAGAGAATGGCAATCCTAAACAGGTATTTGTCTTTCTTCAATATTTTGTCTTCTGTGGATTTATTCTCTGTGGGCATCTGAAAGTGCCTGGTACATTGTGAGTGCTTAATAAATTTTGGTTTATTGATTGATAAAAATAATGAATCAGGAAAATTAAGATATTTATTATTTGTCTTCTTTCGAGTTGTTCATTTCAGTTTTGGAAAGCTTGTGACAGTTGATATTATGTTCTAGTGCCAAAGGTTTCCTATGGTTTTTCCCTCTTTAAAGCCTTGATTTTAATGAAAAAAATTTCTCTTTATAGGTTTTTAGTTCCTTTGGTTTTTAAAATCAATTCTCCATCCTTCGTTGTATGCTCATTAATTAACTTTGATGATAAACCTGACTTTTTCGGAGATGAATTGCTAGTTATTTTTTAATTCTTATGTTGATTGATACATGTGTTGCTTCTGGGTTTTTTTTTTTAAAGACTTAGCTCTTTGTATCCTGACTTATTTTGAGAATGGATTTGACTGATTCCAAAAAGCAATCCATGCAGTTTAATCCAATAAACCTTTATTATATCTGCTACAAACAAGCTAAGGTGTTACAGACCCAACACACAAAAAAACTATTTTTAATGAATTAAAATTCTCCTTGGGAAATATAACATGTAAATAAATGACAGAATTAGTGCTAAAAAGACCTGAAGTCAAATCATACCTTAGACCTTCACCAGCTACAAAGCTGAATAAGTTACTTAACTTTTCTATGCCTCCATAAATGGGTATAATAGCATTTATTGTTTTGGTTGCAAGATTGTTTTGAGGATAAAATAAGATAATCTCTCTCTAAAATGCTCTGTACTTGCTAGCAGTGATGATGATGATGATGAAGAAAAAGGGAAAGGGGCACCAAAGGGCAAGGTACTTCAAAGGCTTTTTAGATTGCATATTTTAAGAGTTGGAGGGAATTTCAGGCTTGAAGCAGGTCAGTAGCACAATAGATAGATTGCCAGACCTGGATTCAGGAAGACTTGAGTTCAACTCTGTCCTTAAACACTTACTAGTTGTGGCGCTACTGAGCAAACCACTTAACCCTATTGACCTCAATTTCCTCATCTATAAAACGACCTGAAGAAAAACAAGACCTGAAGAAAAACAAAACAAACTACAGTATCTTTGACAAGAACACACCACATGGGGTCACATGAAAATGACTAACAATAAAAAGAAGACCAAGTTCAAGGATTGATATCTAAGGTAGCCCCAAAAGAAAAGCCAGGGCAAAATTATGAATAGTTTTAAATGTCAACCTAAGGATTTATATTTTATCTTAGAAGTAAAAATGAAGAAGTTGTGTGGAAGGTGTGGAGTTAGAGGCCCAGGATTCAGATCCTGACCACAACTCTTCCTAACTTTGTGATCTTTGCTACTCTGTATAATAAGAGGTTTGGACTACATAACTTCTCAGACCCCTTCCACCTCAATGAAGTTTCCTGGGCCAGGGAGGTGGGGGAACAAGGTCAGAACTGTGCTTCACCCTGAACATTAAAGGAATACACTTGCCATGCTGTCATGTAAAGTTATTGCTAAGAATATGCCACTGAAGTATACATGAACCAGACAGACTTAAGCTATTTTATTTTAGAAAAATAGATTATGTTAGGGGAGGCTAGGTGGTGCAGTGGATACAGCACCAGCTCTGGAGTCAGGAGTATTTGAGTTCAAATGTGGCCTCAGATACTTAATAATTACCTTAATAATTACCTAGCTATGTGGCCTTGGGCAAGCCACTTAACCCCACTGCCTTGTTAAAAAGATAGCTTGTGAACTTTCCATATATTGAACTGATTTAGATGAAATGATTTTCCTAAATTGAAATATACATTATTCATTTAGTTTTTTTACAAATGATATACTATCAAAACAAATCTTAACTCACCAACAAGAATAATTCTTGAAAATAAAATGAATTCTTCACAATTACATTACCCTTAAAAACTTAAAATAAGGCAGTAGACACAGCAGAGAAAGCACTTGAACTGCAAGTCAGGAAGACCTGAGATCAAATTCAGCCTAGGTCACTATGCAACTATGTGACCTTGGGCATGTCACCTAACCCTGCTTGCCTCGCATCCAGGGCCACCTTCAGTCATCCTGATCCATATCTGGCCACTGGATTCAGATGACTCTGGAGGAGAAAGTGAGGCTGGTGACTTAGCACAGCACCCCTCACTCAAATCCAATTCACATGCATGTCATGGCATCACTTCTCCTGATGTCCTGGTCTTCCTCAAGAACAAAGGATAAACAACAATAAAACAAGCTTTTAGATTAATGGTTTAATTAGGATAGAGATGTCTGAGATGGGAAAACTCCCTCAGCCCTGGCATTTTGGCACTTCTATTTTCTGGTCTTAAGTATCCAGCACACTGAGAGTAGAAACAACTTTCCTGGGGTCACAGAGCCAGTAAATATCAGGGTCAGCATTTGAAAATAGGTCTTCTTGACTCCAAGGTCAGCTTTGTAATTATCTTTAAGACATAGGGCATATCTAAGGCATATTTAAAGGCCTTCTCTGGCAACATGATTCCCTCTACTCCCACTCAGGAAATAGCAAAGGGAGTTCCCCAGAACCCAGGTCAATTTTTTTTTATTCATATACATATTATCTAACCACAGTGGGAAGAGTTAAGATGGAAACTGTGGCAAGAATGTCACTGTCTGCTACAGTCCAAATCAAGGACTGTAAGAGATAATTTGGGGACTTTTTAAAAATTAAACTTCTTGAACCTTCTCTTTTCTCTTCCTTCCAAGCATTTTCTAGTACCAAAGGAACATTAGATTTATGTATTCATCCAACAAACATATACTACAAAGATTTGAACAAGAAGGTTTTTGGCTTCAAGGAGCTTGCAGATTAGAAGAGTGATGGGAGACAGCTAGATGGTGCAGTAGATAGAGCACTGGCCCTGGAGTCAGTAGGACTTGAGTTCAAATTCAGCATCAGAAACTTAATTTCCTACCTGTGTGACCTTGGGTTAAGTCTCTTAACCCCATTTCCTTAAATATATTTGAAACAGAAAGAAAGCAAAAAGAAGGGTATATGATATGAGCAAAGTTCAGACTTCATGGATGCCCCAAATTAGGATTCTATAGTCTTCCTTTTCTAAAATCTGGAACTCATATTTCCCTATAAAAGGACAGAAGAAGCCCTTGAAATTGAATCTAATGTAGCTACAATCTAGAAAATAACAACAAAAAAAACACTATCAACACTTCTAAATTCTGTTTTTAATTCCAGGTTAGATGAATTCTTTATGTACCTTGAATTTAAGACCTACTAATAGAGCATACTACTATAAACAATTTTCTATTCCCAGAAAGTCCATATCCTTTCTTTTTTTTCTGCTTCACATCCTAGTAATTAAATAAAAAACTCAAATACTATTTTTTCAAAAAACATTCCTGTCATTTATAATCTTTTCCCTTCAAACCATGAATAAAACATAAAATTAATAACTGAAGTTACATGTGTTTGAATCTTTTCTTTTATTACTAGGTTGTAATGTCTATGAGAAAAGAATTTGTACCAGTATAGAAGAACAAGCACTAATTTCATAGTAGAAGATTCAAATTCCAGTTCAATAATAGCTAAGAAACTAGATAAATATGTAACCTTCAGCAATTTCTTTTTTATTGATATTTTATTTTCCAAATACATGTTATGAAAGTTTTTCAACATTCATACACACACACACACACACACACACACACACACACATACACACACACACATATATTTAAGCAACAAAATTTCCTTCTACCCTCCCTTCCCACTCTCCTCCCCTCAATGGTGAACAGTCAGGTGAATTTTATACAAACACATTTATGTTAGACATGTTTACAGATTAGTCATTAGGATTAAGAGAAAGAAATACCTAAGAGATATTTCTTAAACAATGAATGTAGTGTTCATCAGATTCTGAAGAAATCTTTTTTTGCTTATTTTGTTTTGTTCTGTTTTTTGGATGGGGATAGCATTGTCCATGGCTGGTCTAATAGGCTTTTTCTGGCTCTCTAAACTGCTGAGAGTCGTTGCATCTAACAGGGTCGATCATTTCACAATCTTGTTGTTAATGTGTACTTTCTTCTCTTGGTTATCCTCCCTTTGCTCAGCATCATATCCTGTAATTCCTTCTATGCTTCTTTAGGTTCCAACTATTTATGGTTTCTTATATAACAGTAGTATTCCATAATATTCAAATACAATAATTTGTTTAACTATTCCCCAATTGCTGGGCATCACCTCAATTTCCAATTCTTTGCCATTATAAAAAGAGTTGCTATGAATATTTTGGAACATGTGGGACTTTTCTCATATTTTATGATTTCTTCTAGATATAGACCTAGAATTGAAATAGCTGGGTCATAGGGTATGAACAGTTTTATTTCTCTTTGGCCATAATTCCATATTGCTCTCCTGAATGATTGGATCAGTTCACAACCACAAGCAAAGAATTAATGTCACAATCCTCCCACAACCTCTCCATTGTTGATCATTTTCCCATTTTTGTCATCTTAGCTAAACTGATAGGTGTGAGATGATACTGCATTGTTGTTTTGCATTTCTCTAATAAATAATGATTTGGAGCATTCTTACATGTGATTATATATAGCTTTAATTTCTTTATTTGAAAACTGTTCATATCCATTGACTATTTATCAATTGGGGAATGACTTGTAACCTTATAAATTTGATGCAGTTCTCTAGATATTTTAGAAATGAGACCTTTATTATAACTCCTAGTTGGGAAGATTGTTTCCCAGCTTTCTGCTTTCCTTCTAATTTTGGCAGTATTGATTTTATTATTAATTTATTATAGTCAAAATCACTTATTTTGCAATTTATAATGTACTCTGTTTCTTGTTTGGTCATAAATTTGTCCCCTTCCCATAGATCAGATAGAGTATCTCTTGGTCTATTAATTTATCTATGGTGTCTCCCTTTATGTCTAAATCCTGTACCTATTTTGACCTTATTTTGGTATAGAGTATGATATGTGGGTTTATGCCTAGTTTTTTTCATATTATTCTTTAGTTTTCCCAACATTTTTTTTGTCAAGTAGTGAGTTCTTATTCCAGAAGCTAATGTCTTTGGTTTTGTCAAACAGTAGATTACTGTAGTCATTTACCACTGTTTCTTTTGAAATTTTCCTAATCCACTGATCTATTATTCTTTTTCTTAATCAGTACCAGGCATTTTATAGTATGGTTTTAGATCTGGTAGAGCTAAGCCACCTTCCTTTGCTTTTTTTTAAAATCAGTTCCCTTGATATTCTTGACCTTTTGTTGCTCCAGATGAATTTTGTTATTAATTTTCCTATCTTGGTAAAATAATTAACTGTCAGTTTGAGTGGTATGGCACCAAATAAGTAATTTAATTTGGATAGAATTGTTATTTTTATTATATTACCTTGACCTAACTATGAACAATTGACAGTTTCCAATTATTTAGATCTGACTTTATTTGGGTGAGAAGTATTTTATAATTGTGTTCATACAGTTTCTGGGTTTATGTTGGGAGGGAGATTCCCAAGAATTTAATGTTGTCTACAGTTACTTTCAATGGAATTTATTTTTCTATCTCTTACTTTTTTGCTTTGTTGTTCATATATAGAAATACCGATGATTTATGTGGGTTTATTTTATATCCTGCTATATTTTGCTGAATTTGTTCTTTCAAGGAATTTTTTAGATAATTTTTCCGGTTCTCTAAGTATACCATCATATCATCTGTAAAGAGTTAAAACTTTGCTTTCTCATTGTTAATTTTGTTTCATTCAATTTCTTTTTCTTCTCTTACTGCTAAAGCTAACATTTCTAATACTATATTGAATAGTAATGTTGATAATGAGCATCCATGTTTTGCTCTTGATCTTATTAAAAATGCTCTGAGTTTATCCCATTACATATAATATTTATTTATGGTTTTTAGATAGATAAATTTTAAGAAAAACTTCATTTATTCCTAAACTTTCTAGTATTTTTAATAGGAATAGATGTATTTTATCAAAGGCTTTTCCAGCATCTATTGAGATAATCATATGATTTCTATTTGTTTTGCTATTGATATGTTCAATTATGTTGAGTGTTTTCCTAATATTGAACCATCTCTGCCTACGTGGTATAAATCCTACCCGATTGTGGTGTATTATCCAAGTAATAACTTGCTGTAATCTCATGGCTAAAATTTTATTTAAGATTTTTGCATCAATGTTCATTAGTGAGATTGGTGTATAATTTTCTTTGTCTGTTTTGGTTCTTCCTGGTTTAGGTATAAGCACCATATTGGTGTCATAAAAGAAATTTGGCAGAACTCCTTCTATTTTTTAAAATAGCTTTTGTAGAATAGGAATTAATTGTTCCTTAAATGCTTGGTAGAATTCAATTGTAAATCAATCTGGCCTGGAGATTTTTTCTTAGGGAGTTTATTGATGGTTTCTTCAATTTCTTTTTCTGCAGTGTGGTTATTAAAGTATGTTATTTCTTCTTCTGTTAATCTGTGCAGTTTGTATTTTTGTAAATATTCATCCATTTCATTCAGGTTATCAAATTTATTGGCTTATAGTCCAGCTAAGTAACTCTGAATTATCTCTTTAATTTTCTCCTCATTGGTGGTTAGTTCACCATTTCCATTTTTTGATATTGGCATTTTATCTTCTTTTTTTGTTTAAATCAAATTAACCAAAGGTTTATCTATTTTATTGGCTTTTTCATAAAATCAATTCTTAGCTTTATTTATTGGAGCTATGGTTTTCTTGCTTTCAATTTTATTAATCACTCCCTTGATTTTCAGAATTTCTGATTTAGTATTTAATTGGGGATCATTAATTTGTTCTTTTTCTACCTTTTTTTAGTTGCATTCCCAATTCATTGATCTCTTCTCTCTCTATTTTATTCATATAAGCATTTAGAGATATGAAGTTTCCCCCTCAAAACTGCTGTTACTGCATCCCATAAATTTGGGTATTATGCCTCATTATTATAATTTTCTTGGATATAATTATTAATTATTTCTATGATTTGCTGTTTGATCTACTTATTATTTAAAATTAAGTTATGTAGTTTCCAATTAGTTTTTTATCTTACCGTGACCCTTTATTACATGTAATTTTTATTGCATCATAGTCTGAGAATTATGCATTTATTATTTCTGCCTTTCTGCATTTGACTATAAGGTTTTTATGCCCTAATACATGGTCACTTTTGGTGTAGGTGCCATGTACTGTCAAGAAAAAGGTATATTCTTTTATATCCCCATTAAGTTTTTTCCAGAGTACTATCATATCTAAGTTTTCTAAATTTCATTCACCTTCTTAACTTCCTTCTTGTTTATTTTGTAATTAGATTTATCTAGTTCTGAGAGAGGGGGATTGAAGTCCCCCATTATTAAGTTGCTATGCTACTAGGTTCATGCATGTTTAATCATGATATAATTTCATTACCTATGGTGCTTTTTAAGAAGATGTAGTTTCCTTCATTATTCCTTTTGATGAGATCTAATTTTACTTTTCAGCAAATTCTTTCATCTCTCCAAATCTTAATCTTCCCATCTGGAAAGGGATGGGGAAGGCATACTTATATTATCCCCTCAAAAACTTATTGTAAAGTAAGCATTTTGTAATCCCTAAACCTGTGTACAAAGTGGTAGTGTGGTTTTAAATTATTGAATCAATTTTAAAATATTATAGTTTAGAAACCTGCACTAAGACTTTTGAGATATACTATTATGTTCTTCTCACTTAAAATTCAAATTTTCTCTTCATTTACTAGTGTTCTACCTTAAGAAAATGAATGTTTGATAAATGAATAGATATAAAATAGACATAAAAATGAGATAATTAGTTTATGGGAGGTTCAAATAAGGCACTATATTTTAGAAATGTTGTACAAATCTTGTTAACAGCATTTGTCATAGAATCTACTCTGATAACAAAAAGGAGAAAAACACAGTTCTCAGAGTTGTTAATGAGAATTGATGAGACATGTCTGCTAAGGCTATGTTTGTGTAGAGAAAGTTAAGTGGAAAACAGACAGACAGATAATTTAAATCAAAAATCCATTTATGAGGGGAAAAGGGAAGTTTTTCCCCATATAAATTATTTTGCTTATTTATATCATCTGAATTATCTAGGTTATGTCTTAGCTTTCTATATCACTTTACCCACTCAAAGTCAGAAGTCAACCCTGCTTAGATCATATTACTAATATAGTAATTTGTCTGCAGATGTGAATGCCTGGTGTGTTTTAGGACAATGTGTCCCAAGTCAGGTGTCTTGCAGAGGTTTCCACAACATTCTACTGAAGCATTCTATGAACGCAGATGATTCACATCATGGCTTATTTTCAGAAATTCCAAAGTGACATCTCTATGAAAATGTCATGTTTCAGTGAATCTGGAAAACAAAAATTGTTCATTATTCACTTGACTAATAGTATAACATTGACAGAAATTCCTAGAGTTCTACTGACATCTGCTGGCATTTCACCAGATTATTTTTTTGGGGGGAAAAAATGAAGCAAAAAATCCAATAATTTGCTAATTTTCACTTTCTGAATTAGGTTTCATATTCATTTGACAAGAGATGGAGGGGCTACAGTTAAAATGAACTGAAGAGATTGTGTCAGGATATGATAAAAATTTATGATGTCTATTATATAGATTTTACTGCATGTAGCATGATCTTAATGAAATAGAACTTCACAGGGAAACAAGACATTCGGTTTTCTTTTTCTAGAATCTTTTCATTGGTTCTAACACAATCTAAATTGCTGTGTGATCTTACAAAAGTAACTTTTCTGGATCTCACTTGCATTAGCTGAGGACAGGGCCTAGTATATTACTTGATCTTTGCATACCCAAAGCTCAGCAAGGCCATATTGCATGGAGCTGGCATTTAACAAATATTTGTTTAACCAAACTATATCTGAAAAAATTAGAAGATTGAATCAGATCATCAGGATGCTTTAGCTTGAGAATATTGATGTCCATTTTCCTATACCATCCTCAGCTACAAGGTAAAGGAGACAATACTGAATTAAAAGATATCTAAAATCTTCTCCAGCTATTTAAGTTTTAAGATTCCCTAGTCAATTAATGTTAGAATGAAGTAGACTCCATAATTACAATTCACAGAATAGTTAGAAAAGTGTTTTGGTTTTTTTTTTGGTTTGGTTTGGCTTTGGTTTGGTGGTGGGGCTGGAGGGAGGGAGGGAAGGTAGTTGTCTTCAAACACTGGAGGAGCTCTCCTAAGAAAGAAAGAATTAGATTTATTCTGTTTGGCACCAGAAGAGCAGAACCAAGAGCAATAAATATAAGCTATACAAAAGTAAATTTAGCTTAAATAATAGAAAATAATTTGCCAGCCATTAGAACTATCCAAAAGTAGGATGGAATACTTTGGGAGGGATTGGGTTCCCCCTCATTGGTAGTTTTAAAACAAAATCTAGACAATCATTTCTCAATTAATTATGTTGTGGGGATAATTCTTTTTTTTATTTAGAACTGGACTCTGACCCCTGAAGCTCTGTGATTCTAGGATTCTATTAAAAGATATTTAAAAAAACTAACTCCCCCTTTGTTATTTGAGTTTGGTGGTGGTTATTTGAGTTTGGTAGCATTTTATGTTGTTGTTCAGTCACTTTTTGGTCATTTCTGCCTCTTTGTCACACTATTTGGGATTTTCTTGGCAAAATACTAGAGTGATTGACCCTTTCCTTCTCCAACTTATATTACAGATGAGGAACTTGGATCAACAGGTTTAGTTGACGTGCCAAGGGTCATAGAATTGAGACTAGATTTGAACCCAGAAAGATGAGTCCTGACTGCAGGTCTGGTACTTTATCCACTGTATCACCTATTTGCTCACTATATGAGTGGCTAAATTACAAGTAACAGAAAGAACAAGTGAATAAACCCCAAACTTATGAAATTTTTTAAAAAGTAGCAGATTTATTTATTTTACATTTGAAGCAGTAGCATATATTTAAAATAAGAAAAAAATGCCTCCCTTTTACTACCAAAAAAGATTATGTAGGCTTTTTATTTCTATTATGGAGAAGCTTCAGGGACCTGTGCTTTGTGAAATCAATAAGGGATCCTTGTTGATCTAGATTGAGGTGTTTTTCATACTGAGTTTGACATAGCAAGTGAAGTCTGATGATAAACACCTTGAGGCTATTTTGCCTTTTATTTATTTTTCCTATCTCATAATCCAAATGACTGTGCTTAGTGTGTTCAAACTCTTCATCCTGTTTAGCACAAGTGCTTCTTTGTCCAAATACCATTAACTTTTAGTTTGTCATTTAAGATATTCAAGGTGTTCTGGATGAAGCCTGATCAGAGGAATATGCCTGCTGTGTATTTCTCATTTTCCCTCAAAATGATGCTGGTAGTGATTTGTTTTAAAAAAAAGAAGGCAGGGAGGAAGGAAGGAAGGAAGGAAGGAAGGAAGGAAGGAAGGAAGGAAGGAAGGAAGGAAGGAAGGAAGGAAGGAAGGAAGGAAGGAAGGGAGGGAGGGAGGGAGGGAGGGAGAAAAACATCTGTTTTTCTGTAGTGTTGTCTCATCTCCTCATTCATGGCTATTTCAATAACCCTCTTAGCAGCTAAGAAATTTTACTGTTATAATCCCACAAATAATTTTCACTTTTCAAGTTGTGATATATTCAATTTTTTTTCCCTTTGTGATACAAGAATAATGACCATTCATATTATGCACGATAGAAAATGATCTCCATGGGCTTGGGTCTTTTAATTCATAACCCATATCCATTTGACTAAATAACATTTACTTAGGGTTATATTCTTTCCCCAGGCTCACATATGTGGCTTCATTTGACGTCAATAGGAGCCATGTGCATGAGCCTAAAGGCAAAAGTTGGCCGTGGCTCCTAGACTGGCTCTTACTAGTAATAATAATCTACATAGATCAAAATCCCTTTAAGGTCATACTTAACCTTTCCACTATTTTCTTTTTAAATCTCTGAGGTAATGGCTGAACTGCTGCAAAGACTAAATCCTTATACAGAAAATATGTATACCCATACTATAGCTCCTAGGTATTCTTGTGATCATTGAAATATTTATTTTTTTCATTTTAAGAATCTTCTGGGAAAGAAAGGCAGGTAGACTATGCATTAGACTGCTAGATTAGGATGGAATCATATAACAAATTTGATGTTTGATTCAAGAGATTATTCATTTTCTAAACTGGGAATACTTAAATATGTCATCGCTTATTGTATAATGTTGTTCAGAAATTACTAAGATTGCCAACAAGTGAAGAAAGAAGGGCTTGTATTTATTCAGACCATAAAGAAAGGAGCTAATAAATCTTTCAGAGGGCAGTTTTCTTTGTTGGCAACCTGCTATTTAATGATAGAACAGATGTCACATTTATCTAACTGGAAAGCATGAAAACCATAACCTCTGTTTATTAAAGAATGAAATATGAAACTGCAAAATGTAAAAATAGGAGGAAAGGGATTACAGAAGTGCTTTTTTAAATTAGTTTATGCAAAGTAGATAAAAGTTTTATATTCAGAACCATCAAATCACTTAATTTATTTTTTCTCTCTCAGTTTCCCTCATTAAGTTCAGTATCTTTTTCTTTTTCTTCCAGCAATGGGTAGAAGGGTTAAGAGCCATCATACACAATTTTAGAGCTAACAACGTTAGTCCAATGACATGCCTCAAGAAACAGTGAGTACTTTTTTTCTGATTGTTCCTTTTAGAAATTGAGAATATTATCATATACATATGTAATATGTATATATATATATATACATATATACATATTTATTTACAAATTGAGAATGATGCATCTGTTTGTTCTTGATTGTCATAAAATAAATAGCCAAAGTTGGAAATAAGATTTTTTGTAAATATCCAACATGAGTCCTGTTTCCCTTCTCTATCCAGATCTAAATTTTGAAAGTAGAGTTAACTAATATAATAGTTGTGTATTATCACTATAAGGACATATTTTGACTCAATATACATGTGAAGCCTTGAAAGGAGGCGATGTGTAACAGTTAGAAAGCTCTCACCCAGAATTTCTGGAAGTTTCTTACAGCTCTTTGGTACATTGGTAGGCTTTTTTCTAGTCTTTTCTGCTAACTACCTCTGAATACCTAGGAACAAATCTTTAGGTACAACTGAGTGCCTGTTTGCACTTATGGGAAATCTTGCAAATTATGGTAAATTGGAGCCTGGGAAAAGAAAATCTATCAGAATACACAATACTAGCACCTTCTTGGTTAACAGTGCATGAGTAAGGGCAATCCTTTGACCCTTTGTCCTATCACTGTTATTCTCCTGCTAATCCTCAACCTTCACAAGCTGCCAAACTGGGTAAGGTTCTACATTACAGAGGTTTAAGGATCTTCTACCTCTCTGGTGATGGTATCTGACCGAGATTTGCTGCCATCGTGCAAAGCTAGGAAACTTTATAGAGAAATAACTTTAATACTAGAACTTCCCTGCCCATTTGTACTACCATTGATCCACATTGATAGGAAGAAATAGAAAATTCTAAGAAAATGACAAACTGTTTAACAGCTTCTGATACTGATTATGTTTAATGGGAATGCCAAATTCTCCAATTAATTAATCTATAGGATGCAATTTTATACTTTCAATTTCAAAGTTAATCAATTTCTTTGAATAACCATTCAATTATTTACTGTTTATTAATTATTAATTTATTAATAATAAAAGATTAGATATCTTAAGATTAATTTCCCAAAGAAACAATTAACCATTTTTTCTGGATTTCAGCTGGATGAAATTGGCCTTTATGACAAACACAAATGGTAAAATTCCAGTAAGGAGGTAAGTAAATAATTTATGATTACCATATATCTCACTATTTTTGCAAGTCTATTGTTAGTCACAGAGAAAGGATTGAGTTAATACATTTAAAATAAATTAATGCATCTAAAATAATAATTTAATTAATTAATTTAAATATTCATTTAAATAGCTACCTGCAAAATATATTCAGTTTCTTAAAAAATACTTTATTCCAAAAAATATTCATGAAAATTCACTTAACTCTCTTTTCTAGAATTTTATCTTCAATATAGAATGGGCACAGTTAAGTCAAAACTTAAATGGAAAAAAGGACCATGGAAAAATCTGGCTTCATTTCAAACTTCAAAGAAATAGGTTTAATAGGACTGAGAGTTTTTTTCTTTTAACTCCTCAACACAGGAAGGAAGCAATGGAATTCTAAACTATCCTAAAGGAACCTCATTTTGTTTATGCATATTGTCAAGGAGTGTGATATCTCCAGGAAATACCCTTTTCTGCCATAACCCATTAACAAGTGGGAAGAAGCAGGAGTTGCTGCTTCCTCTTTTGGTCATATTAAGTATATTTTCTGTGATGCTTTATTGTTGACTAATACTCATCTATTTGATACAATCTCAGAAAAAGACATGGCCTCTCCAAAAATAAAAGGAATAAAAGTAAGGTGCACTCCAGAGGTCAGAAAGTATTGATTTGAACTAGGGTAATTTTAAGATTTAGGATGGGATGGTGCATATATAACCACACTTTTTTTCTTAAGCAAATCAGAGCCTCTCATAATCATTTCCTCTTTATATAACTCATCACAAAAAAGTACTTATGAAAATTCACAATTATTATCTTCAAATTAGAATGGAAGGGTAAAGTCCAAGCTCCATTGAAATAAGGAATGTGGGAAAATCTGGCTTTATTTCAAATTTCAAAGAACTAGGGTTAATATAATTTGGACTTTTTAAAAAAAACTTTCAGAATTAGCAGTATTTATCTCTTTTCTCTATGTTTACAGTGAAGGTAGTGGTGGTAGTTTGGGAATAACTTTAAGCTTGCATGCTAGCCATAGCACTTATCTGAATAACCTCATCATCTTTTTTATTTATTTTTAAGAACAAATAGGTATGTATATAACATTGTTTGTATCCAGGATAACTACTTCCAAAATAATGTTTCTATTTCAAATCTTAGAAAGCTATTCATGTACCAGAATTTTTTTGCCATCCCTTAGTTCATGGACATCTACATTGTGTATGGTTTTTTTTGCTACTAAAGAACATATTGCTATAAATATTTTATATATATTTATATAAATATACAATATATATATAATTATGTTTACATATATTTCATAATCATACTTTTATATATGTATTATATATGAGTACATATGGAACATTTCTGAACATATTTGACCTCCTTGGGATGTATGTATGTGTATGTATGTGTGTGTGGGGTATATATATATATATATATATATATATATATATATGTATATATATACATATATATATATATATATATATATGGCAGTGGGATCACTAAATCAAAAGGCCAACCCTAAATTTAAAAAAAAATTTAATGTATAAGAATTATAATATTCCCAATTTTTTCCTTTCAAATTAGTTTAGTACCATGAATGTGGGGTATGATATCTCTAGGAAATACATTATAGCATCATCTCCACAATACATTATGGCATCTAAAATACTTGAATGATCCTCTAATTCTCTTGGATAAGTATATTCCATATCCATGTGAAATGAAGTGAGATTTCATGATGAAAGAATTTATGTATTCATCCTAGAATTAAAGATATTGATTCCCTTGCTGGGATATACTCAAATGGGGAATGAATCTAGTGAAGAAATAAAAGGAAAAAGTAGGGAATGTGGGAAGGAAGGAACTTTATTTGAGAGTTGTTTATTTTTTTCAAGTTTCCATCCTGCAATGAATTCCTGAGCAAATGTACATTAAAATTTTAACTTTCCAGTGAATGTTTTTTTCTTTCTAGCTTAGAAATTAAAAAAAAAAGATAAACTCATATTTAATGGTTGATTTTTTGAGAACACTTTAGTTAAATATTATTTTATTCAAAACACTTTGTTCATTTGAGTTATGGTAGTATAACTGTTTAGTATATCCTGGTGTCCTGGATCTGTTGATAAATACACAATTCATTTTTTTATTTAAAATCACTATTGAAATAATTATCTAATATTTATCTGTTTTGGAGAGGAATAGAAGTATTTCTATGCAGTTTGGATCTATATTAGACACTTACATTGATCACTTCTAATTTAACAATTCTTGTTTTCATTGGTAACAAATATCTTCCTCACTCTCCTTGTGGTGCAGGATCCTGAGGCTTTTGTGAATCTTATTTGATTCATACCTTTTTCTGGGCTGGTCCTATACAAAATCAGTATTTTCTTTTTAAAGAAAATAATTAAGGTATTTTGGCATTTACAACAGACCTATGTAATCTTGGCTCATGGCTTTTGATGAACTGCTCATGCCAATATTAACAGGTGTTTGACAAAGGACATCTGTTCATTGGGAATAAAGGGGCAGGAGAGAGGAGTTTATTAGAGTTGATGGAGAACTTTTACAAGGCCAGAAATTGTGGATAGATCTTCCGGTGTGCAATCTGCCAAGGGCTTGGTGGAAATTTTAGTGAATGCGCTAATAAATATGAACAGTAAATACTTTTAAAATATCATTTCAGTTATGATTATATAACACTAATTTTCAAGATCTTTAGATGGAAAATATTAATAGGGTTTACATAATTAACAAGGGAACTAATATTGAGCCATAATAAAAATTAGAGAAGACTATACAAAAGTGGTTCCATTGAGCAGATCTCATGGTTCAAGTGCCACATTATCTACAAGAAAGCGACATATTAGGAATCTTGAAATCTTGTTTCTCTTTTCTCTGTTATGTCTTCTGCTAGTAATCAATGTGTGACTTCTGTCTATCTATCTGTCTATCTATCTATCTGTCTATCTATCCATCCATCTATCTGTATATATATATATATATATATATATATATATACATACTTATATGTATAAATTTACATATTCTGGGTCTCTGTCTTTGGCAGTCTATATCTTTATTTCTATCTCTCTGTAAAACAAACCTACAATACCTCTCATACAACTTTTATCTCTACTTCTCTTCTAACTTTACTCTTTATCTTCCCCCAATGAAGATAAGCTAAATATGAAGCAAGATTAAGAGCTAGGAGGTAAAGAATGGTCTGAGGAATGTAACCTGATAAATACTTCTGCCATTTGCTTCTAATTCTTTTATTTTACTTATTTACTTATTTACTTATTTTTATTTTATTATCCCCTTCAAGGAGATCTGAATTTGTAGTGATCATTCTTATTATACATTGTTCCATAAAAATGAGTGCCACATTTCTCTAATTATGACATGTCATGTCTATTACAGTAAAGTCTAAACTCTGAGGGTACATTAATGTGTATCTTTTGTATTTTTATCCTTAAAAACTTAAGCATCTAGAACATTAATAAATACCTGTTAATTGATTAGTTGATGTCTATCCAATTAAACCAAAATGACACAACAAAACTATTTATCTATTATACTAGGATTTAGAATTTCAAACTTTTTTTTAACACTTAGTGAAGTCACTAAATCATTTGACATTTAGTGACCAATCATAGAAAATTTTAGGGATCCCTAGTCAAAGCAGTATACTACAGTCACTACAATGCAACATAGAATTTAAATATGAGCTCTGCCAAATTCTGTCTGAGTTTGGTCAAAGCAAGATTTCTTTGGGATTCAGTTTCTTCAACTGTGAAATGAAAGAGTTGAAGTTAGCTGGATTTCCTCAACATTCCCTTCATAATTTAAACATGGGATCCTGGGGGGGTGGGGGGAGGTCATGGGGGAGGTGGGAGTGGAGATTCTCCAAATTTCCTGTATTAACTTAATTATATATTAAATTTTTGGAAGTCCATATAAATTGAATTTTGCCATAACTAACTGAAAGGATTTATATCCATTGCTTTGAAAAGATGCTGGGAAACTTTGGTATCTTGGCAATGTCCACTCTAGAACTATAACCTGGTGCCTAGTTTCTTTGTGTCATAAAGGTGCAACATGAGTGAGACTTCCTCTCTGTGTATAGATCCATAAGTGAAAATGAAAGGCCTAACCATGAACTCTCCCTCTTCATCTTCATCAAGTCCCAAATAAAAAATCTCATCTTCTGTAGGGAAATCTTTCCTCATCCTCTGTAATTTGAGTACCTTATCTCTGTTGATATTCTCCAATTTATCCTGTGTATAGCTTGCTTATATATAATTGTATATTGTCTCCCTCATTGAGCTATGAGTTCTTTGAAAGCAAGGACTGTCTTTTGCCTTTATTTTCATCCCTAGCACCTAGCATGATCCCTGACATATATTAGTACCTGATCAGTATTTATTGATTAACTACTCATTCCCCGCCCCAATCTTCTCACCCATCTTTTAAAATTTGAAAGACCAAAAGCAAAAGCACTCTTTTAATTAACATTTATTGACCCACCTGGGAGGAACTCAGACAAAAACAAAGCAGAGAAAAGAGGTTTTAGAGATAATGCCATCCATCCTCATTTTGCAAATAAGGAACCCCAGGCTAAGCGAGGTGAAATATTTATTCCAGCTCAAGCAAGTAGTTGGTAGCAGAACCATGATGAAAGTAACTTTTGCAGAGTCAAACCACTGTTTTCAGTTTAGGAAGGCTTTTGGTTCTTCACTGTTCTTCCTTTTTTACCTGCTACCAGAAGGAACATCCTCTTAGTGGGAAATTTTATTTCACTTTTTCTGCCATTGACAGGGGCAAACAGATAGCATGGTAGAGTAGATAGAAATTGAGATGTAGATTCAGGAAAATCTGAATTTATATTGATTCTGAAACTTACCAGCTGTGTAGTCATGGGCAAATCATTTATAACCTCTATGAATCCATTTCCTTATCTGTAGTTGGCATAATAATCCCTGTTCTACCTATATCACAGAGTTTTAACACTTAAGATGTTATATGAACAGCAGTCCATATTTATTGTTGTTGTTATTGGTGTTATTATCATTATTATGGTTATTCCTGTTTATGTTGGAGAACTGAAAATAGTAGGGGCTTATTTGGCAAGTAAAAAAAATGCCAATATGTGAAAGTAACTATTTCCATTTTATTTCTCACTTTCCTTAGTATTACCAGAACCTTTGCATCAGGTAAAACAGAAAAGGTGATTTTTCAAGCACTTAAGGAGTTAGGTCTTCCCAGCGGAAAGGTATTTATTAAGTTATTTTAAAAATACACTACTAAGTCTCTTACAATATAAATGTCATAATTTAAATAATTTGTGCCAGATACCTGACTTTGCATGCACCCTTTTTATTATAAAGCAAACAAACATAAAACAAAAATAATAAATGGGAAATGATTGGTTTGCATTTTGGCACACTCCATTAAGCTTAACTTTAACAAACATTTAAAAATTCACAGATGACTATTTTATCATTTTTTCTCTTATCTACATTAAGAAAATTAAGTTTGATATCTTTTAGAATTAAAAAAGTCATTTTGGCTAGAAAATATGATGTTGACAAGATTAATACTCATACTTTGAAAGTAAATTTGGTCAAGAAGACTTTTATAGACCCCCAAGGGTTATAGATATTAAAATTATCAAAGTATTCCAGAGCACTAAATCTTTCTCCACATAAACCTTTTCTATTCCTCCCCTTTTAAATTTCATATAAAGAAGAATCAAGCTCTTATTATTGTTCATGACAAAGAGAATGAATATCAGTGTTGCTATTTAAGCAAATCTTGCTCAAGATAAAACAAAGCAGAGAACATTAGGTCTTTCTATATTTTCCTAAAGTGTTTTCTCTTTCAAATAAAATGATGACCTCGAGTTGCCTTTATTTTTTCATCTATAGAAAAGCACAGGCTACACAGCCAACAAGACTGGCTAGAGAACAATAGTTTCTCCTTACTCTTTCATGTCTCTTTCAGGGGCATTTAAGAAAATTCCAACAGCTACTTGCAGTTACATATCTGACTGTATAGAATAGAAAAAAAAAAGCCTAGCCACATATGTTCTAATAGAACCAGCTCTCACATCCTGTACAATAACTGCTAAGATGCTCTTGGTTCTACCTATTGAGTTGTAGCCAGACTTTGTCAATATGCACCCATGAGACAACTATAGTAGCAATTCATTGTCTCTATCATCCCTTCATTGAGAAACTACTGCTGAAAGAATAATCCATCCCTGCATTTCTTTCCAGAATGATGAAATCGAGCCTGCAGCATTTACTTATGAGAAGTTTTATGAACTAACACAAAAAATTTGTCCTCGGACTGACATCGAGGACCTCTTTAGGAAAATGTAAGTTATTTTTTTTTTATAAATAGTAACCCTAAAGCTATAACATTCTCATTTTAGGTTTTTCTCATATTTTTTGCCCCAACATTTCAGTGCATTATGAATAGAGTATCCTGCCATGCCTGTTACTATCATATCCTACACTTGCAGGCAAGGTCAGCATTATGTTTCCTCCCCTTAATTTATCAATGTAAAAGTTCACTCCAAGTTTTTGAGAAACTTTTACATAAGTTAAAGGAAGCACCTGGAACTTTTTTCTTGCATTGGCTTTACTAACTACCTGTAATTTTAACCTGCTCTTTTAGGTTATTAACACATTTTGTAAACTAACTAGTTTAAGTATGGAGTCTTTTTATATTATTGGAAAGTTCATTCATTCAGAATTATCTAAAGTGGATGACTTACATGTTGTTTTTGAATTAACAGCTTTTTAAATAATTATTAGGGAAAAAAGGAATAACAAAAGTCTTGACTAGTGCTCATGGGGGGTGGAGGGAAGCTCTTACAAAGGGTCTTTGGCCTTGAAAAGAATGCACACCTTAGAAAATAGGCTTAGAACGTATCATCAACAAATGTCAACATGTAAATCGTACCTACTGTAGCATCATATACAGAAACTTACTTTTTCTAATAAATTTCTTTTCAGCAATGGAGACAAAACTGATTATTTAACGGTAGACCAATTAGTGAGCTTTCTAAATGAAGTAAGCTTTTTCATACATTAACTACCATAAAGTCTGTCTGCAGTGGCTTGCTTCTTCCAGTTTCCTCATTGCATGCTTCATGCCATCATTGGCTTTGCTTCTGACCTGCTGATCTTTCCATTATGGCATCTTCCAGGTGCAAAAATCAGCTGCAACTCTGTGTTATTGTGCTTTCCATGTGTTGGCTTTGCCACTTGCTTTTTGCCAATTACTTGCTGTGGTGTATAGCTATTGTTGTGTCAATGAATTTTACAATATTTTACCCATTTAATTAAACATGTTGGTTTTCTGTTGTCAGATATTATTAAAATGTATTCAATTGTTTTGTATTGATCCTTTTAGATAGAGAATGATTTGTGTATATGGCACTGTAGTTTGATTCTCCATTGCTAATATTTTTCTTACTAGTGATGCATGGATTGGTAGTCTTTTATTTTTTAGTTGATTGCATGTAAGATTATATAGAGTAGAATGATATATTTTAATAACAAACTTATAGATCATTAGATTTCCTGACTGTGTTATTGTAGAAAAAAATTTAATTAAATTTTCTTTCTTACTTTTACATTTTCCAATCTAATTTTGAGTCAGATTCACTTGAAACACAGTTTTAACTCAATTTACTTGAAAACAGGATAATAAAGTCTTATAAAAGCAAATGAATACTCTAATTTTTGTTATTGCCTAAGCATCCTCCATATTTCCAAAGAGCTTTTTTTATTGAAACATCTAGAAATTTTGCTATCATTCAGATAAGTGTAGCTTCTTCTTGTTTAAATATGATATATATATATATATATATATATATGTATGTATCAAACATAGAGGAATAGATTTGAATATGTATAAATATACCTTAATCATCACAACAAAACAAAGAAAAAATTAAAGGCTGACTCAATGCCAGATACATAACACTCATTTGATAAGTCTTAATAAAAAGAGATAGGAAATGGATTAGATAGGGTATTAATAACCACCATCTCATTGTCACTCCCCATTCTTCTTTTCACTATGAGTTTTCAATGAGTTCATGTTGAATTTATATTTGTACTTTAAGAATTATACTAAACAGAACTTGAATATATTCAATATAAAGGGAAAATGTGGTTTAAATTTTTAAATATAATTCAATATGTATTTGACTTGAGATTTCTTTTTGAGTTATATGCTCTACTCTTTCTTAGTCATGAATATGCTATGCTTTATAATCTTTACCCAGATATTATCCACATTCTTACATTGTAGATAATAAAAAAGCAAATTGCTTGAAATGTTTTTCATCAACACATGCTAACATTCTACTTGTCTTGTTCTTGCATTTTGAATTATTAATAACCAAGTTATTGTTAAGGTGAGCCAAGAAATACTTTTCCTTGCAATAGTAGATAGTGGGATGAAAAAGAGTAAGTCTGTGATGTCTGCTGACTTATTGCATTTGGAAAAGCCTATGTGCATATGTGATGTATCTGGCTTCAAAGCAATGACTAAATATTTCTTATATCTTAAACTTAGAACTGCATGTTTCTCAATAAAAGTTACTAATATTATAAGTACAGATTCAACTTTCCAAGAGCCCTTCCTTGTCTGTTCTAAGGATTGTTGTTCTGCTCTTTTAGTATGCTTTTAATTTTTGAAAATCTAAGACATAAAACAACTTTGAAAATATATACTCTCTATTTCTCAATTCATTTGTTTCCCCTCCTTTTAGCATTCTATCATAATGATTAAAATGATTTACTTATTTTAAACACTTTCTCTACCTTTCTTCCACATGACTCCTGCAGAGAGAGAGAGGAAACATCTTGACTTTGAATAATGAGAATGAATGATGGATTCAGTTCAGTGCCAAGCTTTCTCTGGTTGCTGATATTATACAATGTTTACAAAAAAGTCATGATAATAGATGTTAATAGGTTTATTTCAATTCAACCAGTATTTTTGAAGGTTGTGTGATAAATAATGTTTAGTTTTATCCAAAGATATATATATATATATATATATATATATATATATATATATATATATCCTGCCATTCTTCATCTTTATTAAAAAAATGAATCAGGTGAGAAAGTGAATTTAGCCAATGACATTCAAGCATTGTAGCTAATAAATTTAGTCACAGACATATAAGTGTTGGGATCCTTTATGATGGCTTAAGGAAAGCATTCTTTGCCTTAATTATTAAAATAACAAAGTCCAATTTGTTAAAACTGGCAGATGGGGCAGCTAGTTGATGCAGTGGATAGAGCACCAGGCCTGGATTCAGGAACACCTGAGTTCATATTTGACCTCAGACACTAAAAATAAAGAAAGGAAAAAAAGAAAAGAAAATGATCTAGCTTTGTGACCTTGGGCAAGTCACTTAACCCATTGCCATGAAACAAAAATAACAAAAAAGCTGACAGAGAATTGACATAAGCTTCTAATTATTTACTTCATCAGAGTCATACCATGTCATCTCTGATCATAGAACCTAATAATACTAACTTTCAACTATCATCTAATGCAAATAAATAATCAAATTGGCCAATTTTTGTTTGTTCCTCCCCCCATTTGTATGCTCAAATAAAAATGCTAATGAGTACAGAAATGGTCAAAAGGTTTGAAATAAGGTGGGGTAATTAATCAAGAGTTAATAAGTTATATTGACCTTGTTGAAAATTAAAACTAGATAGCTGCTTACTGTGAAGAGACTCAAAGAGGCTATTTCAAATAGATTCACAGAATTGTATTTCTGGAATGTGCTTTAAGGGCATCTAAATAATAATCTAATAGAATAACAGAAATCATTAGATTCTATACTTAGGATAACTTAGAGATTATCTAGTTCAGAAAATAAACATTGAAATGAAGAAAATTAATTCCAAAAAAGGTTAGGAAATTTGTTCCAGTTCATATAGTTAGTTGTGTCAGAACCATGATTAAAATCCAAACCTATACCAACCCAGCCTCATTTGGCATATAGAACTGGAACAAATATTGCTGCTGATAGGGATGTAAAGTATTGCTTTGCAAATATTAAAACTTTTTTTTAGAATAGACCATTGTTAATACTATTATTAGTCAGCTGCCAGGAAAGTGACAAAAATAAAAATGTATCAGCCACCATTATTCTTTTTTGTTGTTGTTGTTGTTGTTGTTTGCTTTTTATAAGGCAATGGAATTAAGTGACTTGCCCAAGGTGACAAAACTAGGTAATTAATAAGTGTTTGGGGTATGATTTGAACTCAGGACCTCCTGACTCCAGGTCCAGTACTCTATCCACTGCACCACCTAGCTGCCCCCAAACATCAGTACTATTCTTAAGAAAATACTGATAGATTTTAATAGTTTATCCTACTTAGTATGATACCTGATACATAATCAGTGACTAATAAATGCAAGTTGCCTATACTGGAAGTTGTTCTAAATGAAAGTCTATTATTGGTGGAAAGAAACTAAGGGATCATAGGTCAGTCAACCAGTTGTTGATTTTCTTCAGGATTTTGCATCCTATTTTGAATCCCTACATGGTGGACCCTGATGCTGAAGGATTCAAGTAAAAATATCTGTAAAAAAATAATAAATTTCTTTTTGATAATGATAGCCACGGGGGATGATAGTCTGTCCCTGAGAAGAGAAACACATTGACACACATGATCACATTACAAGAACTTTATTGTCAGCTCGTAGAAAATCTAAAGCTATAAATATTAAATTATCTCTCAAGTGCCATTTGTTAGCCATAGTTTCTGTAATTTCATCTTCCTTATCGAATATGTATCCA
Source organism: Macrotis lagotis (assembly GCF_037893015.1). Classification (NCBI taxonomy): domain Eukaryota; kingdom Metazoa; phylum Chordata; class Mammalia; order Peramelemorphia; family Peramelidae; genus Macrotis; species Macrotis lagotis. The sequence goes on along the minus strand of NC_133658.1, from coordinate 182,757,047 downwards.
AGGAGATAACAGGTCTTACATTAATTTGGAAATCATTCCTCTATCTCCTTTACATCTCATGGTAATACCAATCTCTAAACTTTAATAACTTTTTTTTACATATCACTATGTAGTTTATAGAGTGATTTCATACCTGTTGCTTCTTTTAATTCTCTTAACAATTCTATGAGAGAGAGCTGGTATTGTCATTATTCCTCTTTAAGATATAAGGCAACAAAACAGGAGGTAAATGACTTTCTAGGTTATGCCCCTTTCTAGGTGAGTTGCAAAACTAGGGTCCTACATCTTTTTCCTGTACCTTTTCTCCTATTACTTTAATTATATCTCCATCTCTCTTTCCTTTCAAGAGAGAGAAGAGGGAGTCAAATTGTATCTCTAATCTTTTCCCAGTAAGCAAGGTGATACAGTTGATTAAATGCAGGTGCTAGGGTCAGGCAGTTTCATCTTCCTGAGTTAAAATCTGATCTCAGACCCTTGGTAGTTATATGACCCTGAACAATTCACTTAATTCTGTTTTCTTCAGTTTGCTCATCTGTAAAATGAGCTGGAGAAGGAAATAGTAAACCATTCCAGTCTCTTTCCCAAGAAAATCCCAAATAGTCATGAAGAGTCATCATGACTGAGCAACAACTTTCTTTCCTTTCCCTGAATCTTTTTTCCCTCTTTCTGTTCCTCACTTCTATCCTCTCTCTCTCTATATATATGTTTTTAATTTGCCTTATTTTATGTACAATTATTATCATTAGTAATTCTTTTGATTTTAATATAGGTATATATATATATATATATACATATATATATATATATATATCTGCTTATATACTCACATATACACAGAACAGTTGATGACCAGATCACATAAATTAAGCTAATCCATTTCAGCAGACATCTATATAACCTTTCCTCAAGACAATAAGACAACTTTGCTTTTTCTATAACCATAGACACAACCCTTTTTATCCATCTTTTCTACCACCATTAACAGATATTGACAAGAGTAAACAGATACTAACCATTTCATTCTCAATATAAGTCCATTAAATGATGTATTCCAACTAGAAACGGAAAGCTTATAATTTCTCATAATAATGGGATACACAACTACATGCCTGTACTATATCGCTAACTAATAATATTGTGCATCCTACTATATGACATTCCATAGTTCTCATAGTTTGCTTTTCTGGATACACAGTGATTGTTTTTGCTATTCTTTCAACACTAGAGATCTGTTGCTGGTAGCATTAATTCTTTGCTCCTTTATTGCATGGCCATATTGTTGTAAGCTATAATATTTTATAAGCATGCTTCATCAGGGTAAACCTCCAGAAGAGATTTTGTTGCTTCATTATGAATCAACAGCCCTGACTTTGGAAAGGGGTCAAAGACATGTATATTTTTAGAAACTGCATAAAATGTTCTATTAGCCATAGACATCCACATTATCCAAGTTCAAATTATTCATCTGACTTGGGAGTGGGGTGGAAATTCCATAAAACTAAAAATTCATTTCCCAAAGTATGTGCATATATCTGGGTAAAGAAGTGTTGCCATGGTCATACTTATTGATGAAGTTTTGCTTGCATCTGCTTATCTGCCATGACTCAGTTGAATTTTGTTTTATCTTTTTTCTTTATTTTTATGGAGAATCAGGTACACAGTGTGCAGCCCTCAAATCTACAATGAACAAAAAAAGAATTGTAACTACAAAAAAAAAAGACTTTGTAAATTGGACTTTCCATTTGTCCTTTATGAAATCAGGTACCATTGGAAAGTTAGTTGTAATGTTCCTCCCTCAGGAGACTAGCCCTGAAATTGAGAGAGGAAATTTTTCTAAGTCTTAAAGAACTCATAATAAGGGCTTTCTTAGTGGACTTCAGATGATTATTTCCTTTAGAATTAATTGATCTTGATTTTTTAAATGATTAAAATAACCCCAAACTGTCAATTTATAAATGTAAAAAAATGAATTATATCCTCATCTTAATTACTTTTGAAATGATATTTGAATTATTAAATTACTTCTACAAATTTGTTCAATACAATGAAGTTTTCCAATTCTGATCAGTCTTAAATGGAAAAGTTATGCATCATTCTTTAATATACGTATATTTACATAATAACTGAATATTTATATTAAAATTCCTCCTTACTAGATAGTGATTGGTTGCAGTTAAATTCTATAAATTTAACTAAATTCTATAAATTTAAGCCTAAAATATATTTGATCATTCCTACATTGAATTTGATTCTATAAATAAGACAGTATAAAATAGGAATTTTCTCGGTCTCTGTCTCTATGAGAAAGTATCCTTAGGAGAATCCTTTCTTTTGGTGTGAAGGAAGGAAGGAAGGAACTATTTTTGACATTTGTTATAATTGTGATACTCTAAATTTCATGTATTAGAAATTTTCTATTTTGATTATACAAAACATTCTAAGAACTTTGCTATATGGAAAATACTATTATGCTAAACAGAGTTATTTTCTAATCTTAGCATCAACGAGACCCTCGACTGAATGAAATTTTATTCCCCTTCTATGATACAAAAAGGGCAATGCAGATAATTGAGACTTATGAGCCTGATGACGAGTTGAAGACAAAAGGTAATGAAGAAGAAATATTATTTTGTTGTACTTTCTCTTTTAAAAAAATCCCATAAAGGTGGGCATTTATTTAAAGTAAGTCATATTGATGTTGCCTAAATGAATTTTAAGAAGCACAGTAGCTTCTATAGTCAAGATCAGGTATTTTAATTTATTTTCAGTTTTAAATAAATCACATTTCATATTAAATAAAAATTTACACCATGCTAATTAGATTATCATTTTAAATTCTCCATGTCAAAATTTAGATTTTTTTATTATATATTTCCACAATTGAGCTTTAAAATAAAATATGCTGAAAATGCAGTATTACAGAACTTTCTATTTCAAAACTTTGAATTGAATTATTTAGTATAAGTGATTTTAAATAAAGATCATCTATACTAAAAAATTATCCATATTGATGACAAATTTATGCCTCATATTTGATGCTTATAAAAGAAGTTGAGAACTGTTGATTTAAATATGTAGATTATTCAGGGATTAGATTAGCTAATTAGTTGATCATCCAGTTTGATTAATTTGATTAATCAACAGTCATTCATTAAGCACCTACTGTATTTCAAGCAGTCACAGGGGATACAAGTACAAAAAATGAAACCTTTGTTACTACCAACAAGCTTTTGGTTGTCTGGTCTAAGGGGCATTTTTCTGCCTATAAATATCTCCATTGGAGAAATGCTGGGAAAGAAAATTGAGCAAAACTCAAGTTAACTCAATTTTATTTCTTCTTACCACTACTAGAAATAAAAAAGTTTAATAACAGCAAAAGAATAAAACTATATTAACAATGAAATTTTTGTCCTTAATTTAATTTACCTAGAAATAAAGTAAAATAAAACCAAAAAACCCTCATTCTCCTATTCTGCACACAGAAGTTGTGTTGTTTTGAAGTCATTTGTCCTTTTTGAAAGCATAAGCAATAAATTTAGTATTTTTTCTCATCATTCAAATGTGAGCTCCTTGAAATGCTATTCTATTTATCTGTCTTTCTTTTTACCACCAGGGCTTACTGAGCACAGTTCTTAGCATGTAGCAAAAACTATATTCTAGGATTATAAATTCTAGTTGTTTTTAAATTATGAACAATTAATTTTAGAATAGTCTAGTCAACCAGTCAACAAGCAATTTTAAGTGCATCTGTGTACTTATTAAGTGCATTTGCATGTGTCAAGAAAAACTGTTTTTATTTTATTACATTGTAGAAACAAGATATATGTGTCTGTCCTTGAACTCAGGAAAGCCTGTTTTCACATCCCGTCTCTGAAACATATTATTGTGATATGACCTTAGATATATCAATTTATCCACAATGCCCCAGTCAACTGTCTAAAAAAATTTAAATTTTAGACAATTTGCCTGTCAATGAAAAAAAATTTCTAGGAGTTTTCCCATACTAATGAAATTACTGATATATAAATAAAAAATAAATGAATGAGTAAATATTTTAAATTAAGATTAGAATTATTAGTAAAGGTCATGGGGAATATGTATAGCTGCAGAATGAATTTTAATATTGATATTTTCCATATTCACTTAATACTCTAGACACAGCATGAGCATTGTATTTGATTTCCCATTGTAATTCCTTAAAATTGAGAATATATTCTTTCAACAGACATCTTTGCCTCCTATATTGTGCCTTGGAAGAGTTGATACTCTACTGGGATAAAATAACCTATCCCCAGGTAGAAAGTACACAATGCTTCTTCAGTAGGTAGAAGTATATATATGCAGTAATTTTGGAAAAGCAAGAGAAGGGCAATGTCATCTAGAAGGATCAGCACTTGGACTGGGTTTCTGCCTATTTGCATGAGAAACTGGGAAGCTACATATTTTTAATATATTCCCCTGCCATCTCTTTCTTCAAAACTGCCTTTACAGGCTTTTCCTCAATCCCTTGTAAACTCTTAAGGCTCTATAACATTTGTTTTGTTTTGTTTTGTTATGGTTTTTTTTAGGGCTTATATCTAGTGATGGATTTTGTAGATATCTGATGTCAGATGAAAATGCTCCAGTCTTCCTTGACCGCCTGGAACTTTACCAAGAAATGGATCATCCTTTGGCCCACTACTTTATCAGTTCTTCCCATAACACATATCTTACAGGACGCCAGTTTGGTGGGAAATCTTCTGTGGAAATGTACAGACAAATCCTCTTAGCTGGATGCAGGTTAGTGAGCTAAGATAATTGCTTTTTATCTCAGTGTTCTAAGCCTATGATTAACTCATCACCTGAAAAGCCACATACATTTATCCCTTCCTTATCTCGACTTTCTCCATCATGGTTTTGATATGGACTGGCATAAGAAATTAAATTGGGATGTTTGAGTAGTTTTATGAATGCTAGAGATGACACACAAAGGCCAGAAGATGATTCAGAAAAAATCTTGTTACCCAGCATTGACTTCTACATATAGCCTTTGGACAAATACTTAACCCCAATTTTTCAGTAAAGCCCTTTAAATACCCAATTTAAAAAAAAAAGAGAAAAAAAATCAGATTTTTTCTCAGGTATGAAAGAGGGTGCCAAAAATTTTTTCACAGATTTTTTTCAGATTATGAGTCTTCTGTGCCTGTACCTCCTGTGATATGTAAGAAATAACTCATAATCAGAGTGGCAAAGGAAATTATTTCCTTCCAAATCATTACAGCAATAATAGTATGCATGACAAATAATATGTTAATGCAAATATAAAATATAAAAAGAAATTGTAGGTAGAAAATACATAGCATAGTGGATGGGGCATAGTCCTGAGTTCAAATCTCATCTCAGTTATTTAATTGTATGTGATCCTGGGACACTAACACCTCTGTTTGCCTCAGTTTCCTCAAATGGAATGAATAATAATATAGCACCTAACTCAAGGGATTCTTGTAAGAAACAAATGAGATAATACTTCTAAAGTACTTAAACAACGGGCCTAACTTAGGCTGTGACTTATAGTGGCCACAAATGTAAATGCTTATTCTCTTTCTCTTTTTTTCCTCCCCATAAATTTAAATTCAACTTTAGCTTCCACCAGTGGATAATAACATACGTATTAAAATAATAATTATCCGGCTAAGTAATAAATTAGTCTATTAAAAATACAGAATTTACTCCCCCACTCTGTAAGATTATAATTTTTTCATCTATGACTCTTTTTACACATATTATATCATGAAATTCCTCAGTATTTATGGTGAAAATATATAGGTATATAATGTTTAATTCATTACAACATGCTATAAGCATCAAACAAAGTAGTTGCATTAGGAAAAGGTCTTAAATAGCATTTATGTTATTTAAAATAATTTCACAATTCATTCTGTTTCTGGTCCTATAAGAGAATAATTTACTTTTAAAATTTTTGTATGAACTATTTTACATAAATAATTAAATATTTATCATTTTGTTTTATTCTTAGATGTGTTGAACTAGATTGCTGGGATGGGAAAGGAGAAGATCAAGAACCAATAATAACTCATGGGAAAGCAATGTGTACAGATATTCTCTTTAAGGTATGATGGAAAATGTACCTATATTTTACATAAAAGATTCATAACCTGGAGTCTGTAAACTTTTAAAAATTTTTTTGTATGTGTTAATCATATTTCAATAAAACCGGTTTCCCTTGTAATCCCATATATTTTATTTTGTATTTAAAAACATTATTCTAAGGTATCCTTAATACAAAATGGTTTTAAAAAATCCCTCTTTTATAGTATAATTTTTTAGTATTAATTCCCCAAACAACAGAAAATATATTATCATTCTTTCCTAAGAGGAAAAGAGCAAGTTTGAAAATTTGTATAATGACATAGTGAAGAGGTATTTTCAAAATCTCTTTACATTGCATTGAGATTCTTTTAACCTGTTTGCATATTCACACTCCTTCCTGTTTTGAGAAAATCAAGAACAATGTTTTCCTCTCAGAATTTCCTCTTCACTCTCCTCTTTTTTTCCTATTTTGAAGTAGAGTAGTAAACCATCTCTCAGCTAAATCCACTTTGTCCTTAAAAGGGCAGTCAAGAGTCAGATGACATATTTATTGTAAGATCTCTTGATATGAAAGAGGAAAGAAACTAAGGCTGTTTTTAACATTGTCTAAGATGAAGACAGTTGGGACTCAGATGCACAGTGGAATTCCTCCTCTTGGTGCTTTAAGTTCAAAACGAGAAAATTAAAACTAAAGGAAATAAATATCACTTTTCAATTACTTGTAACCTATTTTCCATCTCACAAACAATCCTGATTTAGCAACATACCATATGAATGTACAGCAATATTCATTTAAAATAATAATGAATTGCTGAGGAAAAGATATATCAGCAAAAAATTTAGATTGGAATGAATTTTTCACTGTTTGTTGAGGGGAAAATAAGAAAAAAAATGAAGGTTAAAAGATATTAGCAAGGGTGGCTAGGTGGTGCAGTAGATAGAGCACTGGCCCTGGAGTCAGGAGTACCTGAGTTCAAATCCAGCCTCAGACATTTAAGAATTACCTAGATGTGTGGTCTTGGACAAGCCACTTAACCCCATTGCCTTGCAAAAGTCTAAAAAAAAAAGATACTAGCAAACTAGAACCACATAATTGCATAGTCAAACTCTTCATATTTAGTTATAAATCAGAAATAACAAGGAGATGAAATGTATGCCATATAAGTAAATATAGTAGATAGAAATAAAGTTTAAGCTCAGCAAATTCAGAGTCAATGAACCTTTATCAAGTGCCTACAATGTGCCAGGAAGCTTGATGAGCCCTTGGGATAAAAAGAAAGACAAAATATAGTCCCTGATGTCAAAGAGTTCAGTTTAATTCTTTAGACAACATTCCTTTCATTTTAATAATCATAATATGCATGTCATGACATCATTCATAATCTTCTTCAATTACAAAGAACAACAATCTAATGGAGGAAATAAGATACAAACAACTATATATAATTAAGCTCTCTCTCCCTGTCTCTCTCTGTCTCATACATATACATATACATTCATTCTCCATTTGAAACAGAATTCAGTTTGTTATAACAAAAAAAAAAACCCTATGATTTGTAATTCTAAGGAGGACTTAAGAAAATGAATAAACCTCTCAATTTAAGAAGCCATGAAAATGTAATATGCAAGTATCATTTCATTAATTTGAGTAACCTTGGCCTTGGAATACTAGCAGGATGTGGGTGATTAGAGAAATCCTAGGAGAGAAAGATGAAGTAGAAGACATATATAAAGTAATGAATGTGTAGAGTTCATAGAATAGTGACGATAATATCAAAGTTATTTCCTATTTCCTTTTCTAATAGAATAAGGCAAACAGAAACTAAATGATTCATCCAGGATCACCCAGCTACTGAGTATATCTGAGGCTTGATTTCATGTCCAGTGACCTATCCACTGAACCACCTGGCTGCATTAAAAGGGATTAGAAAAGGTATAATTTTGACTGAGACTTTAAGGAAACCAAGGAAGCCAGGAGGCAGAGATGAAGAGGGAGAACATTCTGGGCAACATTTAAAGTTTTTTGAGGGCATCTTATTTCTCCTTTTTTAACTTAACACAATATCTAGTCCAGTGTAATACACTCTATGCACTCAATAAAAGCCACTATCTGTTGATCAACAGAAATAGATTGCAATGAAAACTCTGAAATAGCCTTTGTTATATATCTGAGTATCCTGCCTTTCCATCCTTTGAAGTTCATTGCAGGTACATGATCCATTCATTTCTTTCTGCTTTTGCCTCTTTCTTTTTGAAATGAATTCTTCACATACTGCTATCCATAGCCCCAATGAAATTGGCATAGTTCTACCCCAGGCAAGAATACCAGGACATTAGGGACTTTGGAGAACCAGCCCCAAATTCCTTAGAAGTTTGCACATTTTTTACTTTGGAGAACCAGCCCCAAATTCCTTAGAAGTTTGCACATTTTTTTCCTTGCCATATTTTAGTATCTTTGAGGATTGCTGGAATTATTGATTCCTTACTATGTGGCCAGCATTCCTTCTACAAGAAACCTCCCCTAATCCTTCTTAATTTCAGTACCTTGCTTCTGTTAATTATTATTGGTTTATCATTTGTATTGTACAGTCTTATTTGCATACTTTCCCCCATTAGACTAAGCTTCTTGAAGACAAGGACTGTCTTTTGACTCTTTTATATCATCCCAGAACTTAGTATAGTGTCTAGCATAGAATAAGCACTCAATAAATGTTTATAGATTGGTTGATAATTCATCACCTTTGCTCTCAAAGTGGTTAGAGAGGTAAAATTGGAACATATAAAATAACTAAGAGTAAAACTAAATTGTATGGTTCTAACTGTAATTGTACTAGCAGTTCAGTTGAGGGGGGAAAAGCATTCTATGGTCATAGCAAGGAATCTAACTTGGAAAAGAAAAGAAAAATGGAGTGACATTCTTGATTGAGGAACTTGAAACTCAAAATTTATTCATTTGTAGTCATCTATTTATCACAGTAGATTAATTCAGGTTATTTATTCAGCTGTAGTTGAGCAAAACAGAGAATATTTTACAATGATTGACAAGGACTGCTTTGACACAACATGTAACAATGGAGATATTTGACAGCTCAATGGGTAGTTTGATGAATGCATTCATTTATTCTAACCAGGTTTGTGGTGCTTTTTTATTGAACAATTGCTAAGTGCATAATACTATGCTAAACACTATTACCCCCCCAAAAATATATAAGACATGATCTCTAGGTACCTGAAGAGCTTTGACCCTCTTACACATTAACTCTGTTTGCCTTTTAAAGGATGTGATTCAAGCCATCAAGGAAACAGCCTTTGTTACATCAGAGTATCCTGTCATTCTGTCCTTTGAAAATCACTGCAGGTAGAGTGATCCATTCATTTCTTTCTACTCCTGACTTTGTAATAAATAAGAAGTCAGATGCTTTTTTGTCATAAACTGTAAAAATTCCCTGCTTTAATGTAACTCTGTACACTGTAATAGGTCTAAAAAAAGTTTCCAAGTCATTTTAGTATAATTCAAACATTTGCTCCAAAAAGGTTAAACCCTGGGATATATTCCTACAATTAATTTTATTCTAGAGATGCAGCAGCATCAATTCAACATTTATTTCTTAAGCTTCCACTCTTTTCATAGCCTACAGTGTTAGGGATTTAAAGACAGACAGACACAAACTGTTTTTCAGGAAGCTCACAATCTAATTGGGGGCAAATAGAAGAGAAGAGGTCTGTACATAAATAGCTATTCTGTAAGGGAAGGTGAGATAAGTGCAAAAGCAGAAGTCCAGACTAAGTGCTGAAAAGCCAGAGGACATTTTTAGTTAGTCCTATCAATTTGTGCAAGTGGCTTTTACTCAGATTTTTGATTAAATCAATTAAAGGTTATGATTTTTCAAAAGAACCTTTAATATGAATATCAAGGGAAAGGTTATGTATTATGCAGAAAAGATGTTTGAATTCTTTGGGGATGAATTTATTTGATTTCTATAATTGTAAATATGTGTTTGAATTTGACAATTACAATTATTTCCCCTAGCAAATATCAACAGTACAAGATGTCCAAGTATTGTGAAGATCTATTTGGGGATCTCCTGTTGAAACAAGCACTTGAATCACATCCAGTATGTATTTTTAGCAGACCATTTTTCTAGCTTAAATGGATTTGTTTTGAAATGCATTTCTAAGGAGTCAAGTAGGATCTTCAGACCAATAGAGAAGATTTCCATATTTATGTATTTTGATGTTTTAGGGGCAAATGCCTCTTTAATAGTGATAGAGTTGAATCAAGTTATTACAGACGTAAATTAAACCTTAAGCTCAATTTAATTTTATATTTCCCTAGGTCCTGCTTAATATACCTTGATTCAAAACTACTCACCCCTCTCTGATTTTTATAACAGTCACTTACATTCCCTGAAGTTCAGTTTTCTCAGCAGTAAAATGAGTTACCCTATTAATTTCATCAAGTGGCACTTATGCCAATCAAATGATGTAATTTATATAAAACATCACTAAACATTGGTTAAATATAAAGTATTATTGTTCTTTCCTTGACCACTAAAATGTAATTATTAACAGATCACAGTAGAGTAATTTTGATAAATGGGAAATTCAGTTATACTGATATTAGAAATGAACATTCGCAGAAGTTGTATTTAATAGAAGTATTTTTAAAAATGAGCTTCCAGATTCAATAGACTTTAAGAAAATACATTTAGTTCAGCAAAATTACTTGGCTGGATTCAAGCTATCAGTTACATCCATATCCACAACCCTCACCTCCTTCTGCTTATTTCCTATTATCAAAAGATTTAGGATTTTATGAATGAACTGGTATCAGTTATAATATTACTGAATGTACATGCCATAAAATTAATTTTATCAATTAAGATGCTGGATAATTTGAGCCAAAGATCTATATTGAGACTTGAATTTTTCAATCTGATCACATTATCCAGATCATTATAGATTTCCTATTTTATCTGATACTTTAGAGGTCCTTGATAGTGGGATGGATAGGTGATTCCATCAACTTGACTACTCCTACTGTGATTCAAATAATAAACTATCCTTGCTTTTTTCCCATGTGTATGGTTCCCCTCCCCCAATCTTTTCCCACAAATTCTCAATACAAGGATCTACAATCATTGAAGACCTTCCTCTGGGTCTTTTCATATTGTGTAAATACCAGTACAACACACTCAGACTGTCTTTTTCTTCTCCAGCACTCCTTTTTTTTTCAATTTTTATTAAAGATTTTATTTATTTTGGGGCAGCTAGGTGGCGCAGTGGATAGAGCACCAACCCTGGAGTCAGGAGTACCTGAGTTCAAATTTGACCTCAGATACTTAATAATTACCTAGCTGTGTGGCCTTAGGGAAGCCACTTAACCCCATTTGCCTTGGAAAAAAAATTTTAAAAAAAGATTTTATTTGTTTTGAGTTTTATAATTTTTCCCCTATTCTTACTTCCTTCCCCCCACCCCCCACAGAAAGCAGTCTCTCACTCTTAATATTCGATTGAACTACCTTCTTTCTGGTCATACACATATTTGGTGATTTTTTTCCCATTTATTCCATACATCTCATCATCAGTAACATGCCACAACTTTTTTTTACAATCACCATTTGTCTTTTATTGCCTTTGGGTCATCTGGAATTTTGAGTCATCTACGACTCACCTGCTATTTGATGACTGGTTACCCTTTTTGCTCAACATTGAAAAAAATATAGAAAGTAAAAGGTTGTACTTTGGTTGCAAAGTACAACTTGTAGCTCTTGAAAACAATTCCATCGCCTAAATTTTATTTAGGTTTATCCTTCCTCCTCCTATTCAGTTTAGGCCCAGTTCATTTTCCATCCATAGTACTTATCAAAGATGTATGAAATCACTTCACATTTTCCCAACAAGCAGTTTCACACAACAAATGAGTAAAAAATGGAAATAGAAAAGTTAAAGAAATAATATTGATCTTCTTTTAGACTCATTCCTTGAGTTTCAATTGTTAGAATCACTAAAATTCAATAGTTCTTAGTTTCATAGTAGCACTGGTAAACATAGAAAAGACTACTATATTTTTGGTACATTTAATATTATCATCATAAAAACAACAAATATTGGTTGAGTACATAAACATATCGTCCTGTGATAAACACTAGGAATAAAAATAGGAACAACAACATTTAAAACATTCCTTACCTTCAAGGATCTCTCTATAATTGGAAAAATAGAATATACACATAGACATATCTATCCAACAGGATATACTTTATATTAAATGCCAAATGAGTAATAAAAGAATTCTGAGGATGGAAGGATTACTGTGATCAGTTGAAGAAAGATATAAAAGAGGAGATAAGTACTTTGAGGAATGTTTGAATAAAAGAGAGAGAGAAAGGGAAGGACAAGTATGTAAAAAACAAGAATAAAAAGAATTTGCATGGCTATTTCAATGAGAAAAGAAGAGAAAAGTAGTACTCTTTTCCTGAATGATAGATAACTAAGGTAAAAGTAGAGTTTTCTTTTTATTAAAACAGGTATTTCTTTTAGTTTTCTGCTTTTCTTTACATGTAGACATGTACTACCCATAACTAATGCTGTAAATGTCCTCCTGGGGCACCCTAATGCTGTGTAGGACAGATAGTAACAAGTCAGTATCTGTCTCAGAAAAAGTTTGGGGGATTCTATCAAGTTGTTCTCTGGTATTGATTAGGATGATAGAGAGATTGAGAAAGGCAGTCCTACCCTACTAATTGTCATAAACTTCTTAAGCTTATAATAAGGTAAAACTGCAGGAATTTTTTCTCTTTCTCCATGAACTAAAAATTTTCATCTTAAAAATCTCAAATTTTAAACTGAATTCATGACCTTTGAAAATCTCCTGAGATTTTCCAGGGATCTTTAAAATTGGCCTAGATTAAACATTTACTAGATTAGTTACTAATTTTCAGTTCTGAGCTATTGTCTAAGAAAAATTGTGATTTTCACTGCTGATGCTATTAGGGGATAAGAAAAATAGATGGCAACTCTTTCTACTGCCATCTAGTGGACATAGTGATGTATAACTACTAGGAATTCTGTAAACAAGAGGCACATATCTCAGGATAATAGATTTTGAACTAGGAAGTTCAGCCCAATCCCTTTTCTTCACAGGTAAGGAAACTGAGAGACAGAGGAAGACACATTAGCTATGGCAGGATTAGAACTAAGTTGGATAGATGGATGAATGGATAGATGGATGGGTGGATGGATAGATGAGAGAGACAATGAATATATATTATGAAGTATATAGATATATAATATCTATATATATGAAAAGTAGAAGTGTAACATGTTATATATAATATGTATCCATATAATCTATAACATAACTATGTAGATATAAATATTTACTCTTCTTTGTATCAATTGTTCAAATGTCATCATCTCTCCCCCACCACTCCCAAGTCTACAATTTAAACCTCCCTGATTCCTTCAAATTCCTCTGGATGTTTTCCCAATCGTCAATGATTTTCCTAAAATATGGCATATAGAGTTGCATATACAACACATGATATGTCCTGACTATGGCTTAGGTAGAGGAGAATTATCTTACCTTCCTAGCTAAAACCTCTCTTCTGTTGCCTTCTTTTGTTGTTCAGTCATGTATGACTCTTTGTGACCCCATTTAGGGTTTACTTGGCAAAGATTCTGGAGTGGTTTTCCATTTCCTGCTCCAATTCATTTTACATATGAGGAAACTGAGACAAATAGGATCAAATGACTTGCCCAATGTTTGATTTAATTGAGCTGAATTAATGAAGATGAGTCTTTCTGACTCCAGTCCCGGTATTCATCCTCTGCACCATCTAGTTGTTCAACTTAGGAGTTTGCTTATTTGTTTTAGACTATCTATCATTCTGTTGACTCATACTTTGCTTTAAATTTATTAAAACTTTAGATTCTTTTTCTCCCCCAGACAAATATGACCCAACTCTCCTCTTCTTACATGTGAATAAGTATGAATTTTTTAAAAATTAAAAAAAAAACTATGCCTGTGAGTTTATCAATTTTAAGAGTTCCTGATAAGGAACTTTTTCAAACCAAGGCAAAAAGGTACCTTCTCTGGAAAATACAGGATTATGAGAAAGTTACTCAGGGCACTGGATGATAGAATAAATGAGTATATATTTATTAATTGTTTTCTAAGTGCTAAACAAGTGGCTCAGTGAATAGGGGGCTTGGTTTGGAGTTAGGAAAAACTAGTACAAATCTGGTCTCAGACATTTATTAATTATTAATTAGTGAGCTATGTAACCCTAGGCAAGTTACTTAAACCTGCTTGCATCAGTTTCCTCATATGTAAAATGAACTAGAGATGGAAATAGCAAGTCACTCCAATATGTTATCCAAGAAAACACCTAATGGGATCCTAAAGAGATCAAAAGGACTGAAAAAAGAAGGATTGAACAATAAAAGTGCTATATATTATATGAGACAGTCCCTCCCTGCCTTCAGGAGGGTTACATCTAATAGGGAAACACTGTATCTATAGGATAGTGCTAGACAGGGAGTTGGGATGAAAAAGAATCTAAGGTTTTAATAAATTTCAAGCAAAATATGAGTCAACAGAATGATAATAGTCTAAAACAAATAAGCACACTCCTAAGTTGAACAACTAGATGGTGCAGAGGATGAGTACCGGGACTGGAGTCAGAAAGACTCATCTTCATTAATTCAGCTCAATTAAATCAAACATTGGTCAAGTCACTTGATCCTATTTGTCTCAGTTTCCTCATCTGTAAAATGAATCAGAGAGTTGTAATTTGCTGGGGGAAATTGGGAAATTGGCTAACAAGACTGACGGACACACCATGGGAGTCTCTTCTCTTGAGAGATCTTCAGAGAAGTTAGATAATATCAGGTAAGTAGTGCAGAGTAAATTGTTCAGGTCTGAGTTGGACTTGATAATAGCAATCAACCCAAGTTTCCTTTAATAATGAGTGCTCATGGATTAGCCTTCCAGAGTAAGAAGTAGAACTTGCATAGGAGACTGGAGTGAGGAGGGCCTGGAATAAATGGAAGGTAGAACTGGGACATGATCAAAAAATGGGGAGTCCAGCATAGTTTGTCTGAATCTTTCTAAATAAACTCTAATCAAACTAGATAGCAATGCTGCAGGGTGGATGCTTGGGGATCAGGTAGAAGGCAGAGGGAGGAGTGCAGCTGCACATCACAAAGATGGCAGAAATATAGCATCTGAAAGATTATTTGACTTGCCTAGCCACTATGGCTTAGAAATGGGGCTCCTATTTATCCCTACTAAATTTCATGTTATTAGATCTGATCCAATGTTCCAGTTTATTGGAATCTTGGGCTCCTGACTCTCTGTCATCCAGCCTGCTAGTAGTACCACTGTTAACTTATTAATATTTGTCTTCAGTCTGAATCTGGGGGGTTCTGTTAATATTTAGCTGTAGAGCATGATTATTGATATATATATATATATATATATATATATGTATCTTTCTTTGATATTTTAGCTTGAACCAGGAAGAACATTACCATCTCCTAATGACCTCAAAAGAAAAATCCTTATCAAAAACAAAAGACTGAAACCTGAGGTGGAAAAAAGTAAGTCAAGTGTATACCTCTCTACCAATGAAAACAAATATGCTTTATGTGTCTGGACAAGGTGAGTGTCCATATAGGAATATATTTCATCTTTTTTTTCAACTTCACATCTCTTAAGTGTTGTTAATAAATTTTATTTTGTAATTTGTCAGTAAACTAAATTTTCAAGGTTCTTGATAAATTTAGCATAAGTTATCCTTATTTGCTTTCAAGGGAGTTTTATACTTTTGAATTCTGAGTATTATTTCCTTAAAAATATTCTTTAAGACTCTAGTTTCCATATTTTTTTCCTCCTGATCCTCCTGTCAGGTCAGGGAATAAATAACTACAGATGATATAATACTGGCATTAATACTTTGTGTCCCAGTGCATAAGTTGCACATTTACTATCTTCAAAGTTGTTTATGCTGAATTTTCTGGTTTGAGCCATTTTGATGAAAGCATATGATTAACCTGATGCTGCCCTTCACTGCTGCAGAATGATCTCATTTCTCAAACTTAGACAGTAGGGAAGCAGCCAGGAGAAAGGAATATTGAAGATAATTGGGAGACTAGGGATATAGAAGGGTTTGCCTTGGCAAGAAGAAGGGCCCCTTATTTTGTGAGTTGGGTGTGAAGGAGGAAATAGTAGAAAGAGCAAGGAATGGTATGAGGTGAGGAGAAGGGACTAAGAGAGCAACTCAGTGAGTGGCCTCAATCACTTTACTTAAAAATGAGGCAAAGTGTTAAGCTGAGAGAGAGAGGGGTGGAGTTTTAAGAGTGAAAATCCTCTGGTGAAATAAGTAGGTTTTAAAAGATTGACCTGACCTAATGAGGTCAATTGAGGACCAATTGAGGACCAATTGAAACTGCATTTTGTAGTTCATACAATCAAGGCAGTTTCATGATTTTCTCCAACTTTGATAAGCAATAGAGAGTTCTTCAAAGCCAGAGCTTGTCTTGGTGAGATCTTTGATTGGACAAAGACTCAAGAGACTTGAGATGAGCATTGAACTGTAGAGCCAAGCCAAGAGTAATGATTTCAGAGTGAACTGAAAGAGGAGAAGAGTTGGTGGACACTGTTGATATGAAAAAAGGAGTTGGAGTTTTAACACAGCAGCAAACAAAATGATAAAAAATCATAGTCACGTGTGGGAACTTCTGAGTTCATAAAGATCGTGTATGATGTCCAGCACACTTTGTGGGTCATGGTCAAGCATGTGACCATTTCTGTGTGTAGTTGAGGTGGAATAGAAGAGTAGGTCTTGGGAAATAAATAAATTTGGAAACTGGAAAGTTAGGGTATGGAAGTATCAACATTGTGTAAGGGCAGAAGGTTATGTGACATCTGTAAGCTTACAGTACCCACCCAAATGTTCACATGGACTATTTGTGCCCAACCTATGGTAGAGTATTTTGAGCTCACAATGGACTGATCAATAACAGTAATTTTTCTCAAATATAATGATGTCATTTTGGTCTTCTTTGATAATGAAGTACAAGAACCAACCAAGGGCAGGAGATGGGGGGAAAGATTTTGAAACAGGCACTGAATTTTTTGCGAAAGGAAAGAGAATGTTCTAAGGGTCAATAGAAATAGCTATCAGAATCTTGATTGAGTGATAAATATATATTAAATAAGTTATTCACTAGAAGTGGCAATGAAGTATTCCAACTACCAACAGGACTGATGAGTTGGGTATAATTAAAAAGTGACCAGTGTTGAAAAGCCTGGTCAGGAATGTTGTGACTTCTTTAGGGAATTTCTACACTCAATGAGCATAAGAAGATGGAAAGAGTGAGAAAGGTAAAGGTTTAAAATGAAAACAAGCTTCTTAACTATAGATTAAACATCCCACTAAATTCAGTGAAAGGGACATGTGGATCTAGACTGGCATGATGTTGGACTGAATAAGTGAATAGGCAGTGGAGTACAGGGAATGACTTTTCTACAGTGATAATTGGCAGTTCAGAATTAATGGACTAGAAAAAGACTGATGGGGTATAACACAGGACATTATTTTTTTTTTTTTTTTGGTTTTTGCAAGGCAATGGAATTAAGTGGCTTTCCCAAGGCCACACAGCTAGGTAATTATTATGTGTCTGAGCCGGATTTGAACTCAGGTACTCCTGACTCCAGGGCCAGTACTCTATCCACTGTGCCACCTAGCCTCCCCAAGTACATTAGTAGTGAAGGGCCATCATGTTTGGGCTTCTCACAATATGTCAAGGCACTGAAAAGTGAACTGTTCACATAGCCTATATGTGTCAGAGGTGAGTTTTACACTAAGGATTGTGATCTATTGCACTACCTAGGCCTTCGTATAGATCAATAATAATGATTATTCATAATATATACCTAATTTAACCTTCTTTGTTAATATCATTATTATTATTACTAATGAGACCCTGTTCCCCCCTCCAAGGGAGCGAATGAAAGGAGAAGAAAGTCAATGGTACTTTGGAGAACACATTCATTTAGGGCAGAGAATAAGTAGAGCCTATGAAAATGGTAGAGAGGTAGAAAGAGAACAATTGTAAGTATACAGAGACCCAAGGGAGGAGTGTAAACAGGTGATGGTCAATAGAGACAAATAAAGAAAATTCAAGTACACAAAAACAAGGGGATAAAGTTAAATTTGACAGAGTAGGTCAGTTATGACTTTCATGGTTTTAGAGGTGGAAGTCAAATGGAAAAGAACTGAAAATTCAAAGCTTAGAGATGCATAGAAATAAACAACATCAACTCTTTTGGTAAGTTTGGCAACCAAGAAAGAGAATTTAAGTCAATAGCTGGGCTGAATTTCTATTTTTAGAATATCAACACCTGAGTGTATTAGTAGTTAGATGGAAAGAGTCATTAAAGAGAATTAAATCAAGTTCAATGCAGAAAGAAACAAAGGTTGTGCAAAAGGGAATAAAGGTCAGAGGATGAGATGAAGCATAAGCCATTTGTTAAAATAGTTTTAGTAAAAAACTGGAATCATTAAGGAAAGTGAAAAAATACCAACAAAACCCAGCAGCAAGAGATAGAAAGAGAAATCCCACTTAAATTAACTACAGACAATATAATATACTTGGGAATCTTTCTGCAAGTATTATAAGAACACAGTTCCAAAATGCCTTTTACACAAGTAAAGATATACTTAAATATTTGGAGAAATATTAATTGCTTATAGGTAAGTTGAACCAGTATAATAAAATGACAATTCTATCTAATATAATTTACTTTTTAAGTGCCATTCCAATGAAATTACCAAGGAATTATTTTATAGAAGGAGAAAAAATGATAGCGAAATTCATCTGGAAAAACAAAAGGACAAGAATATAAAGGGGATCAATGGAAAAAAAAGGTTAAGAAAGGTAGTCTAGCATTTTCAGATTTCTATCTATATTACAAAGTGGTAACCGTCAAAACAATCTGGTACTGCTTAAGAAATAGAGTGATAGATGAGTGGAATATATTAGTTACACAATGCATTGTAGTACATGATCACAATAATCTAGGGCTTGATAAACACAAAAGATCCAAGCTTTAAGGGTAAGAACTCAACAATGAACAAAAATTATTGGGAAAATTAGAAAGCAGTTTAGTAGAAACTAGATATGGATCAACATCTCATACTACAGTGTGAGTATACTAAAATGAGTCAAAATGGATAGTCAAAGGATGATATCATAAGTAAATTAGGAAAACATAGATACCAGTCAGAATTATGAATAAGGGAAAAGTTTATAGTCAAATAAGAGATAGAATTAGGAAATAAAATAGATAATTTTGATAGCATTAAATTAAAAAGCTTTTGTACAAACAAAACTAATACATGCACATTTAGAAAGAAAACTGCAAACTAGAAACGCAAATTATGACAAATATCTCTAATAATGTCTACATTTTTCAAATATATAGAGAACTGTGTCAAATTTATAAAAAAATAAGAACAATTCCTCAGTTGATAAATGGTTAAAGTATATGAACAAAAAGTTTTTAGAAGAAATCAGAGCGACCAGTAGTCACATGAAAAACTACTGATTAGACAAATGCACACTTCCGAGATACCACCTTTGAGATGCCACCTTGGCTACCTCAATACAGCAGGAAAAATGAGAAATACTAGAGGGGATATGGAAAAATTGGAACACTAATTCACTGCCAGTCAAATTGTGAACTTAGTCCAACCCATTCTGGAGAACAGTTTTGAACCATGTTCAAAGGGCTATGAAACTGTGCATAATCTTTGACGCAGAAATACCACTACCAGGCATATATATAACCCAAAGAGATAAAAAAGGGAAATTTGTACAAAAATATTTTATATCAGTTCTTTTTGTGGTGACAAAGAATTAGAAAATGAGGAGATGCCCATCAATTGTGGACTGACTGAAAAAGTAAGTTGTGTTTTGGAATTGTGATAGAATATTATTGTGCAATAAAATATGATGAGCAGTATGCTTTTTTGTGTAGAACCCAAACATTGTACACTGTACTAGCAAAATTTGATACTCTGATCAAACCAATTACCCAAGACAATTCCAAAGGACCTTTGAAGAAATATGCTGTCCACCTCTAGAGAGATAACTGATAAATTTTGAATGTAGGATAAAAGATACTTTTTTCACTTTATTTATTTTTATTGTCTTATTTGTTTGAGGTTTCTTTCACAATTTAGCTAATATGGAGATATATTTTCCATGACTTCACATGTATTTATATAAATTTGTTTTCCTGCTCAAAGAGAGGGGATGGATAGGTGGGTGGATGGGAGAGAATGTGGAACTCAAAATTGAAAGGAAAAAATTAAAATTTTACATGTGTTTGAGAAATATTTAATTGAATTTAAGAGAATTTTTAAAAAAGAAGTGAAAAAGGTATCAGAGATTAGTACATAAGGTTGTTGAAGATGAGGAGAAATATTATCATTAGTCATTAATGATTACCAAGTCATTAAACTTCCATTTACCTCAATTTCCTCAATTCTAAAATGGGGAGGCAGTAACAGCATCTACTTTTCAGGCTTTTTGTGAGGATACAGTTAAAGTGCTCAGCACAGGTTCTGGCACTATATAGATACTTATTTACTTACCACCCCCAAAATACTTTTTCCCAAAAATTAAGGTGTTGAATAACCACAGAACAGTTATCTGAAATTATCAGTATAAGAATAGGAGAGAGTTGAACCTCCATTTGACTCTTTGACTTGTTGGGAATAAACAAAGTGTCCGATGGAGAAGATTGAAATGGTAGTGTGTTCAAGGCAAAAATTAGTGTGTGTGTGAGAGAGCTTATTTCCAATAGGATTGGAATTATGTAAGGAACAATAGAAAGGACTAAGGAAGGAATTATCAGAGGTGGTTAGGCTGAGTCAGAAATAAGAAATTAGAAGATACCAGGTAAGAGAGGTTGAGAACTAGATTACATTGACCAGAGACATGGATCTGAAAAAAACAAGAACAAACAGATGAATAACAGTGGACACCTCCTAAATATGTGAGAATAAAAATCCTAAGTAAATATATAAATAAATATGAATTTAAAGAAATATCCTCCTTTACATTAGCTTCCCTAAAGATAAACATGGAGTACTCAAACTATCTGACTGACAGCTACACTCATTCTAATGTTACTTATCCTTATCCCTATTCTTTTCTATAAGGCATTACAAAGCATGTACTCATGACATGTGATTTAATTAAGCTTTTTTTTTTAACAGAACAGCTTGAAGCTTTAAAAAGTATGATGGAAGCTGGAGAATCAGCAGCTCCAGTAAATATCTTAGAAGATGACAATGAAGAAGAAATAGAATGTGGTGAGTTTTTAAATACTTTGTTTTTTGAGTACTTTGAAAAGGATACATTTAAGTGAGGTAAGAGCATTGAAACTGACTTTTTAACTTAATTAATCAAAGTGTACAAATGACCTTTTAATCCATTATATTTGTTAGACATCATGTACCAATCTGATATCTTGATGTTCTTCAAAGCCAAAATGTTACTATATTATTCAGATTGTCAGAGATGATCCATCTTCCTTCCCCCTGTGGATTCGACTGTTGGGCACAAATTCAGAGGCTGAAAATCCCTGAAGCATTTTCAGGAGAAGGTAGAGGATCAACAAAAACAACCCCATGCACTTATGTTTTGCCTATTAACAGAAATATGAATTCCAGTTTTTATTTATATCAACTTTGAATGAATCAAAGTGAGGAAAATGGAAATGCAAATACAAGTAGAGAAATTATATATATATAGGACAGGTAAGATAGTGTAAGATAGAGTGCTAGGCCTGGAATCAAGAAGACTTGAGTTCGAATCTAGATTTGAACACTAACTAGTGGTATAATCCTGGGCAAATCACTCAACCCTGTTTGCCTCAATTGCTTTATCTCTAAAATGAAGAGAGAAAGAAATGGCAAATCCTCCATTATCTTTGCCAAGAAAGCTCCAAATAGGGTCATGAAGATTTGGATGCAACGGATAGAAAGTGAACTGAAGAAATATGACAATTATTTGGATAAATATGACTTCTGATGGCCCCAAGTCATTTTAGTTGAGATAATGAAGCTAAAGCAGATTTTTATTGGACTATAATATCCATAATGAAAATAACCTACACTTTTATACTCCGTTATAATTTACAAAACATTTACTTTACATTTACCCTGAGATTAGTAGTATATAAAGACTAAAAGCTGAAGCAGTAATTTATTTCTTTGCTATAATGCTATCTTTCTTTTTGGAAAGGGGAAGCATCAAGAGAGTTGTTAATCCAACTTGTCACTCTAGTAATGAGGAGTTGGGTTTTAAGAAGCAATAATGCAGACCTTGAGGAGAAGACACATAATAACAACAGTAATAACAGCTAACATTATCCAGATAACACTAGCAATAATTAGTGTCAGATGCACTTTAAGATTAGCAAAACCTATAAATATATAACTTACAAGTTTTATATAACAAAAATTTTATCATTTGATCATCACAACAACCCTGGGAGGCAGGTTAAAAGACTTTATAATAAGATCACTTAGCTGGTAAACACTTGAGATTAGATTTAAACTCAACCTGACTCCAGGTCCATTGTTCTTACCAACTAATCCACCTCATTGCCCAGAAGCCTAAACTTGGTTTATAGATAAGAAAATCTGGGCACAGTCTGACCTGAAACATAGACTTTGCGTGACCCAATTTCAGGGTCCAATAAAAAGAAAGGTGTCCCTTGGACTAAAGTTCTCTGCAAACAGTCCAGAAAAGTTGGGAAGTTCTCATAAATTAAATTCATAAAAGAGAAAGAGAAACCATTTCAATAAAGCAAATGATGACTTTTATCTAAAAAGGATCTATATGAAGATCCATAAACTCATTAAGTGAATAAATGCATGAAAGAATGTAAAAGCATTTCATGAAGAGTTTTCTATGTACTATTAATCTTTGGGAAAGGGAGTAAACATTAATAAATGCTTATTGTTTTATAATAATGATCAGGGGAGGTGATCCATGACAAGCACATGAACTGGATTTGAGTGAGGGAGCTACTGTGCTAAGTCACCAGTCTCACTTTCTCCTCCAGAGCCATCTGGGTCCAGTGACCAGATATGAATCAGAATGACTATAGATAACCCTGGGTATGAGGCAGTCAGAGTTAAGTGACTTGTCCAAGGTCACACAGTTAGGAAGAGGAAAGTATTTGAGGCCAGATTCAAACTCCCATCCTTCTGACTCCAAGGCCCATGCTCTATTCACTGCACCACCTAGGTGCCCCACTTACTGTTTTACAGGAACTGTGCTAAACTCTTTTACAGTTATTTGTTCTTCACTAGAGTTGTGGGAGGTGGTTGCTATTGTTATCTTCATTTTACAGTTGAGGAAACTGAAGTAGACAGAGCATAAGTGACTTGTCCAGTGTCACACAGCCAGTAAGTTTCTAAGACTGCATTTAAACTCAGATTTCTCTGACTCCAAGTCCAATGCTCTTATCTTTAGTGCCACCTAAATTGACCCTGCCCTTAAGAGCTTACATTCTAAACTGATAGATTAATTGACTAACTTGTTGGATATGTTTTAGAAAGGATTCTAGATAAATTAGTCTTGGAGGTCCTGTTCAATTCTGATACTGAAAATTATTTTGACCACTTTAAAATAAGGAAACCAAGATTCCCAAAAGATTAAAGGACATTCCTACCTTCACATAAGTAATAACAATATGATTTGTCTCTTGAAAATAGAACATCTGACCATCTCTCTCTTTTATTATATAAAGTAAAGTCACAGTTTTGTTTTTCTACTTTATATGGGTGGACAGACTTATTGTTTGTTTTGAAGTGCATTATTGAAGAGTTTCAAAATATGCAAATTACAGGAATGAAATGGACCATTGGAGTTGGTAAACAAGATGATAGAAAATTGGCATTTAGCTGGATCATGAGTAATTCCAATATTTCATGACAATAATTGTTTTCAGTCATTTTTCAATAGGGTCCAACTCTTCAAAACTCAATTTGGGGTTGTCTTGGCAAGTATACTGCTTTACTATTCCCTTCTCCAACTCATTTTACAAATGAGGAAACTGAGGTAAACAAGTATATAAGGCCAGATTTGAACTTGTCTTCCTTACCCCAGGCACTCTGCCTCTTAGATGTCCAATAATATTAACAGGTTGGGATTATATGGGGTATACCAAAAAAATCAGGGCATTTGTAGCTTAAAACTACACTAAGACTTTTGACACAAACGCAAAGAATATTTTTTGTCAAAAGAGCTCAAAAGAGGCCCACAGATACATTCTCATCTAGACTGAGAAAGGGTCAAAATTATGAAATTTTGAAGGATAATTAGGAAGGCTTAGAGAAGTTAAGTAATTTGCTTGATGTCATACAATTAGTTCAGGATCACTACTCCCCACTAAACAATCCATAGTTGTATTCTTCTCCATGATAAATTCAACTCCATAGCAAACCAATGACTGTTTTTCTAACTTTTCCCATGCTTGTAATAATTTAAAAAGTCATATGATCTTCAAAACTCAGGAGCAACAATAAAACCCTCAGACCTCTCCCCTGCTTATATTGCTACACTGCAAAATATTATTTGGACATCTCTGAAACTCATGTCCAAAAAAGAATCCATGATCTTTCCCCATTTTCTGAACTTGCCACTATTGAGGAAACCACACAACCTGGGTATCATTCTCAGTTTCTCCCTCTTACCCTCCATATCCAATCCTTTCTTAAGTTCTGCTTTCACAGAATTTTATACTTGTCCCTTTTGTACTTGTACAGCCATAAACTAACTTAGTTCAAGTCTTTATCACAGGACTATTCACAGTAGCCCTCTGACTGTTCTCAGGTCTTCCACTGCTCCAATCAGCTGCCAATGTTTTCAAAAGCATAGATGTGACTGTCATATGCTGCCCTATAAATTTCTGTATATTTCCTTTTATCTACCTGATATTTTGGCAATTAAAGTGCTTTATAACCTGACCCTTATCTACCTTTCCATTCTTATAGTACTTTTCTATGTTCTTTGTAAAAAACACTGGCCTGCTTACATTTCCTCAAGCACAAGTCTCTCTTCCATCTCTTTACCTATGCCTTTCTAATACCTGTAATTCTCTCCCTTCTTCACCTGATAGTTTCCCTTACTTCCTTCGAGAATTAGGCCAAACCTTACCTTCAGGTCATTTTCAGTCTATCGTTCACTTCTCTTTACCCCTGCTGCTACTATCTTCTCTTCTCATATTGCCCTTCATGAATATCCTGTTGTCATTTTGTCTTCACATTTAGAATATAAGCTCCTCAAGAGCAGGGGCTAGTTTGACCTTTATTTGCTTTGGCACACTACCTACTCCATGTAAGTGCTTAATAAGTATTTTTTAACTGTTAACTGAATTGTGCAGGATCATTGATCCAGGGAGCCAAGGGACTCCAAATGTAATCTAGTCTCACTTTTACTTTCAAAGAATCCTCTCTACGACATTCCCTCAAATGTATTTGAGATCCATTAACTCAATAGGCAACCTGTTTATATTGTTTTTTGGATAGTTCTTGATGTTAGGTTGTTAGATAGGAAGTCTAACATTTACACTTTCTTTACATCTACTTGAAATTGACTCAACAATATCCTCATGTTGTTCCTCATTCTATTATTTCTCTCTCTCTCTCTCTCTCTCTCTCTCTCTCTCTCTCTCTCTCTCTCTCACACACACACACACACATAAACAGAGACACACAATGTAATCTTTGTTCCACACATTAGTCCTTCAAATATATGAAAACAGTTTTTATGCCTCCCCTGTGACTTCCCCAAGTTTATATAGCAAAGTACCAGAGACAATGAATCACTGAAGTGGTAAAATACATTCAAATTCACATGATTCAACATTATATTTACATAAAATACCATTGTTGGCTCCAGTCAGTCAAAATATAAAATATACAGTATAAATTTAACAAAATATTCACTTTGGAGGATTCAATAGTCACTCTAATAGAGACCTACCTATATCCCCACTTTTCTCAGTCAGTCCTTATGAAACATGATCTTAAGGCCCTACATCACCCTACTTACCCTCTTGTAGATACTGTTTAACTTATCAATGCCCTTTCTTAATCAGAGTGATCCACGAATTCTCCTTGGAGCAATGAATATTGGTGGTAGCACACGACTGTTGCCCAAAGTCTTGGCATAGTTCTTAGATTCTCTCACCAATACTTTTCTTCAATTCTGTTGAATCATTTGAGTATCATCTTGGCAAAATATTATAATGTAACATAGTTCAAGAGGGCAGGACCCAATCAACTGAAGAATGGCAGAAGCTAACAGGAAGTGAAGCCTGCTACTAAGACTGAATCTAATTTCATAACACCCTGTAATACAAGTTATATATTGAATTACTTGAGAACCAATGTGACAAAATTATAAAAGTTAGGTCTAGCTTGAAGATCAGAAGAAATTTTTCAGTATTTGAAATTCACAAAAATATTTGTTCATTTATTCAACTCGGTCAATTAAGCTTATTAAATAGCTTCTGCATACTATCTAGATGTCAGAGAAAACAGAAAAAGAAATTTTTTCTCCCTCTATTCAAGGAACTTACAGCCCAATTAGTTGACCAAGATAAGCATATATGATATAGTTAAGATATTGGGCCAAGAGGAGTGGAGCCAGAGGAGGCAGATATAGGAGAGCTCTCCATGGCCAGCAGTAACTGGGGAAGGTCTCAGAAATATTGTGAAACCCCAAAGGAGCAATAGGATTCACTAGGTCAAGGACATTTCAAGCTAGAAAGTAGCATCTGAAAAGATTTGCATTTGGGAGTGAGTGTGGCATCCCTGAGGGCTAGTGAAGAGTTTGGTTTGGCTGAAAGAGAAAATTCTCAAGAGTAGAAGTGAGAGAAATGGTTGGAGTCAGGCTATGGAGAGTCTTAAATGAATTAATGACTGTGAAGCTAGATAACATTTTCCTTGGTTTACTTATAGAATTAAAAATAAAAAGTTACACAATTCATGTAATTCAGTTCAATTCAACAAGCACTTGTTAAATCTCCACTCTTTGCTATTTGTTCATTAGAATGTAAACTCCTTGAGAATAGCAGTTGTTTCCATCTTTATATCCCGAGCAGTTGGTGCACTGCCTAGCATAGACTAGAAGACAATTGATCGATACTTGTTGATTGATTAATGTGTGTGTGTGTGTGTGTGTGTGTGTGTGTGTGTGTGTGTGTGTGATAGGTTATCTGATGATCCAAAGACAAAACTGAAAGAATACCTACCTTGGAGTCACACTGTTCATATCTACTTATGGTCACCTGCCATAAGTCAAAGTTCTAACTTTTAGATTATTTAAAATGTTAATCTCAAGGCTTTAATGTGAGCATCTTTAAAATGAAAGACTAAAAATATTATAGACATAACCTGGTATAGTAGCCTAAGTTCTATACCTAAAATTAATAAGATGTGAACAAATCCCACCTCAGACACTCACTACCTTTGTTAAACTCAGTTTCCTCTTAAAATGGCATAATAGCAACATTATTAAAGATTTGTGAGAAACAAATGAGATAATATGCATAAAGTATTTTGCAAATATTAAAATACAATTAAGATATTAAATTTTATTATTTTTACTAATCAGAAATAGTTACAATATCACAACCGTCCTAATTCACTATCCTCTCTGCTCTTTTGCTCTCTATTGTCCAGCTTTATACCAATTATAGATAGTCTTAGACCACATTTGCTTTAGCACATTTTCCCAAGTCTTTCACTTCATTGGACAACCCTGAAATCCCAATAGAAATTTTCAGCATTTTTCTCAATATTGTTAGATCTATGAAATTGGGGTTAAAGTGTGTGTGTGTGTGTGTGTGTGTGTGTGTGCATGTATGCAACTAGATACCTTAAAAGGTCTGTGATGTTTTAGCCTTAAATATAGCAGAGACATTTGAAAATTAAACTTTTAATATTCATATTTCACTGAAATGGAATTGGCATTCTTATCCTTGCATAGTTGATGTCATTTCAGTTTTAAAATCAGAACCACATGTTTTGGAGACCTCTTCTGATTTGGCACCATTATTCTTTCCCTTTAACCACCATCTCATACCCAAGCACTTGAATAATGCCTGACAACCTAACTCTTCCTTATTTGTTATTTTAATCATTTTTTCTCTTTTACTTAGTTGACCAAGAGGAGGAAGCTCACCCAGAATTCAAATTTGGAAGTGAACTCTCTGCTGATGATTTCAGTCAAAAGGAAGCTGTTGCAAATAGTGTAAAGAAGGTTGGCATCTGTATTCTTTCCAATTGTGTGTGTGTGTGTGTGTGTGTATGTGTGTGTCTGTGTTTTTGTGTGTGTGTGTGTGTGTGTGTGTGGTTTTTTTTATTTTGGGGGTTTTTTGGCTATGAATCTTAAGAGAAGCTGTTTGCTCTGAAACTGAAGAAATTTAACTCATAAGAAAATAAAGTTGCTGTTTAAATAAAGTTCTGTCTAAACTATCTAGAAAAAGGAAGTTCTTTTAGGGGGGAAACTTTTGAGTCCTAACTCAAGACACACACAGTAGTAATTTTAAGAGAATACTGAATTATTCCCTGGTATCATTATCATGTTAAAAATAAATCAGTCAGTCAATAAACATGTATTAAATTTATGTGAACCAGTCATTGTGCTAAGGCAATCAAGGTCCATCTGGCATTGTCCTTCATATTATTACTCAAGTCCTTTTCTCTTGATTTTGAAACCAATTACTATGTGAAGAAAAAACCATACACAGAGTTCAGTTGGTGTAGCTGACCTTTTGTAGCTGTGTAGGATAGCAAGGTACTTGAGTCAACATGGACTGTCAGACTACTAGTGAAGTATCTGTCTCATAGGGTAGACGAAAATAAAGATCAAAGTGGTACCAGAATACCAAAACAGTCTCTAAAACATTGAACCTTTTTCAGGATAGAAAATAGGGCCCAAATGTAATCACAGACATCCCCCCATCCCCCCAAAATGACTGAAAAGTATTAGAAGTTGTTTACTGTAAACTCTATATGGATATGAAAGCTTCAAAGAAAGGATAAATAATTTGCCTAACATTACATAGCTAGTCTATACAAGAGTGCAATCAGAACCTAGGTCTGCTCACACTCAGGCCACTGTTCTGGTGTTTCAGCAATAAATACTCTTATTTTTAGATACATCTTCCCAATGATCCAGTTAACAAAAGAAGCATGAACTACTTTTATAGCAAGGCTGGTCATGTAATACAAGCCCATAGGAGCATAAAATTGAGTTAAGTCAAATTAATAAGCATTTATTAAGCTTCTGTTTTCTGCCAAATTTTGTGCTGAGAGCTAGGGACACAAATCTGGAAGGGATATTATAAATGATATAGTCTGAAACTCCTTAACTTTGGGTCCATGAACTTGTTTTTAAGAATATTTTGATAATGACATTTAATAGAGTCTACTTTGTAAATCTTATGTATGTTCCTTTAATGTATTTAACATATTATTCTGAGAAGGGTCTCATAGATTTCATCAGAGTTCCAAAGAGGTCCTGACACAAAAAAAGGTTAAAAAGCCCTGTTCTAGTTCAACATTCCCTAATTTTACAGAGGAAGAAACTGAGGCTCAGAGATGTTAAATCATTTGTCCAATAACATACAGATGGTAAGTAACAGAACTGGGATTCTTAAGAATTCTTTATTGTAATTAAATTAAATCTAGGTCTTCTGACATCAAATTTTTATAAAAATGCAAAAAAGATGTGCTTACCAAATGAATAGGGTATATAACACTAATTTCATAAACTATAGCCTCAAATCACTTATTTTATTCAAATTAGATGATTGTTTCTATTTTGGACAATCTTCCATTCATTGACTTGAGGAACTTCTTACCCTAAATGTAAATGGTTTTATGTCTTTCCCCAATTGAAGCACTTCTTCCCACCCAAATGGTAATTATCTTCATCAGACCCTATTCTTAACATTAAATAAAAAATTAAGATAAATAGTCCTTCATTTTAATGCTTATTATATGTCTACACATTAGGGAAGCATGATCATTTTTATTAGAGACTACTTAATAGTTCTCTCTAGAACCATATCTAAACAACTTTCTTTTAAAATTATACCTCAAAATATAAAAGTAAAACTTTAAGTAAAAAAAATCAGTATCAGTACAATGAAATCTGGACTCTCCTTGACCAAGGAAATGTCCATTTTAATGTCTATTCATAACTTTAAAAAATTATACCAGTATTAACTTACCCCTCCTTACTGTCTATTTTTTTCTAATTTATGCCAATTTATTTAATATTTATTAAGTGCCTACTAAGTACTAGGCACTGTGCTGCTGGAAATAGTAAAGAAAAATTAAATATAGACATTGACCTCAAGGAGCTTACATGCTATTGAGGCACATTTGAAATCATTACATTGTAAATGTTTCTCTTTTTTAATATTGAAAAAAATCTTGGAAAATACTTCCTATTCTGGAAGAAACACATTTTCTGACATATTATGTGTATTTGTGTTTTTTGACACACATACATAAATCTGTAAAGGATAATTTTATTCTTTTTTTTGCAGTTTGGAGGGGTAAATACATTTTTTTTTCTCTTTAGGCTGCTGAAGACCTTGAACATGAAAACAAAAAGGTAACAAAAAAAAGAATACCCTATGATTTCTACTTTCCTCTACTTAATAAAAACAACAATCTACTATATGAATAATTTTACACAAGTCTATATCTAGATTTTCGTGGAAAGTATTTGGTTCTTAAATTGCTCTTCTTTATTCAGAGAAAGTTAAATTTCTTATTTTCAGGTATAACATTTATATTTTATAATACATAATACTAAAAAAAAAACCTTCCAAGTTATGGAAATGATTAAAGCCTGATGAAATCATACCAAAAGGATGCATTAACCAAGTGTAATGGCCATGCTTGGGAATAATTAATTTGGACTAGGCTAACCCTAAAGAAAGGAACATGATTGATTAGAATGTATTCTTTTAGCTGTGCTATACTCTATGTAAACCCAAGCCTTCAAGATCAGCTTATTAAAATAAGAACTTAAAAAATGACTCATTAAGTAATTAGTTCTATTCCCTTGGAACTAAATTAAAAGAAACTTTGGGTTAATAAAAAGAACTACATAAATCTCTTGATACTCTAAAATATTGACCTGACCTAAGAACATTAATTGCTAGCACTTCCCTACATTAAACATTAGTACTTTTTATTTGAAAAGAGATTAGATATTGATTTAACTGTAGCAAAAGAACATTTGTGGTGTTAAGTTGCCTTAATTTACTTTTAATAATATATAATAATTTCTTGTTTTTTCATAAAGATGAAAATTATGTGCTTGCCAAATGAATGTAAAGCAAAGGCACTTATTCCATAAGCCACAACCTGAAATCAGTCTTGTCTGCGATAGGGATATTCATCTTAACACTTTCCTTTTTTTAAAAATCTAGTGGCAAGAAAAAAATAATATTTACTGTGTAATGAACATATGTGAGGATTAGGGCATCATTTTAACAGTTTTAATGATTTCAGTTATTGAAAATTTCCCTTCCCTCCCTCATGTCTCCACTCTTCACATCTTTATTGAAAAACAAAACAAAAAAAAAAACCCTTTTACAAAAATGGTTAGATGAATAAAGCAAATCCCCTCATTTACTATGTACAGAAAGAAAAAAGAATAATGCTTCTCAGTCTATACTTGGAGTGTACGGCATTATTGTGATCAGTGACTACTAACTGAGCACTTACT
This sequence comes from Macrotis lagotis, assembly GCF_037893015.1. Classification (NCBI taxonomy): domain Eukaryota; kingdom Metazoa; phylum Chordata; class Mammalia; order Peramelemorphia; family Peramelidae; genus Macrotis; species Macrotis lagotis. The sequence continues at coordinate 182,725,103 of NC_133658.1, read as the reverse complement.
CTATAAGAAACTGTGCTAAATATTATGAGAAATCACAAAAAGTGGAAGATATGATTAGTAACCTCAAGACAAGCTAAAGAAACCAACTTAGGTGTGCAGTGAAGAAGTCTTGTATATGTTTTGCACTAAACTGACCAGGTAGCTGGATCATACAGCCAATTTGACTTATTCATTCTCTCCTTTTTTAAAAATGAATTTAGTCATTTGTGTTACTGAAAAGACCTGTTAATGTCCTCGAAGTTGTGTGTTGTTAAACACAACTCACAATTCAGGGATTTGGTCTCTTAGCCAAGGACCTTTTTCAACTTTTAAATAGCACTTTTCGATGTTTTCAGTGAAGTTATTGTCCTTTTATTTGTTTAAAACTAATTTTGTTATTTAGAAGTTTTATTTTCATGCCCTGAATATTCTGGGAAGCAAACAGACTACCTCTTTCTTTTTCCATGTGAAATGATGCAATCCCAACCTGTTAGATTTAGCAAAATGCCATATAATTCTAAGAAGATACTTCATTCATAAGTCATAAACATAAGTCAAGTCATTACCACAGTATAATAAATGAAGAAGCCTAGGACTAGCATCAGCAAATAAGGGATCTAGTCTTAGCTCTTGTACTAACCTGCTAAATGCCACCAGGCTAGTCAATCAACCTCTCTGTGCCTTAGTCTTCTTATTTATCAAAATTGGGGATGATCCTGCTTTACCTACCTTGCAGGGCTATTGCAAAGATCATTGAAATGATATTTGTGAAAACACTGAAAACTTGAAAGCACTGAGGCAATTATGTTTTTCTTAATTCAATGTGACACTTCCAGCATTTGAGAAAAACATATGCATAACTTAATAAAATTATTTGCAACTTATCCCATATTATTCATGAGGAAAAATACTAATCTTTTTTTTATATAATTTATTCTCTACTAGAAAGAAAATCTGTATTGGGATACTAGGTTTAATAAGGACTATTAAAGAAATGAAAAGTGTTTTTTTTTCCTTTAAATATATTTTCAGGGATTAGTTACAGTGGAAG